>NW_006921626.1:11529169-11534195 GCF_000298275.1 Orycteropus afer afer | reverse complement strand
CATGCAAGCGAGAAGGTGAGTTAAAGTTATGTGCCATTGAGTAGGACCCAACTCATAGCGACCCCTCCTTGGGTTTCTGAGGCTGTGTCACTATGGAAGTAGATTGCCCAACCTTCCTTCTGAGGAGTGGCTGGAGGGTTTGAACCCCAGCCTTCTGGTTAGCGGTCAAGTGCCTTAGCCACTATGCTACCTGAAAGAGAAAAATTTCCAGCCAAAAATTATATACCTGGCAAAATTGTCCCCAAATATGATGATGAAATTAGGAGATTTCCAGATAAGCAGAATGTAAGGGAATTTTTTAAAACTAGACAAACCTTACAGGAGATACTAAATGGAGTCCTTTGAATAGAGGACCAATAGCAGAAAACAACAACAGACTGTTAATACACAAGATGCCATAACTCAGAAACCAACACAGCTATGGACATATCCAAAATAAAATAAGCCTACAAGATTGAACAGAGAACCAGAGATATCAATTGGCAAACGAGGATAGTTACAAACCAAAAAAAAGGGGAAAAAACTGTGTAGTTACAGAACTTCAAAATGGTGAGGAAGTCAAGAGAGTTGCAAGATAGAATGGACCATTATAAACTCAGGGAGTAAATTACAAATCTCAGGGTAACTTCAAAGAAAAATTATAAACCTTCATATCATAATAAAAAAGAGGACAAGCACAAATATTTAGCAAATACTTTTGTTAGTTTTAAAATAATTGTTGTTGCTGTGTGCCAGAGTGAGACCTGACTCCTAGTGACCCCTCTTTGGGTTTTCGAGGCAGTATCACTGCAGAAATAGATTGCCCAACCTTGCTTCTGAGGAGTGTCTGGTGGGTTTGAACCATCAGCTTTCTGATTAGCAGTCAATTGCCTTAGGCACTATGCTACCAGAGCTCCTTTAAAACAACAACAACTAAGGAAATAATAACACAATTCATAAACATAATGAGCTTAGCACAGAAAAATTTATGGAATAAAGAAACAAGGAACACCATGAAAAAACACATAACAAAATGACAGCAAGCAATTAATACTTGTCAATAATTACACTGAATGTCAATGGATTAAATGCACCACTCAAGAGACAGAGTTGCAGACTGAATAAAAAAAATAACCCATCAATTTGCTATCTACAAGAGACACACCTTAGAGAGAAAGACAAAAAGGCAGTAAAAATCAAAGGTTGGAAAAACTTTTATCAAGTAAATGGCAACCAAAAAAGAGCAGGAGTGGCAATATTAATTTCTGATAAAATTGACGTTAAGACAAAAACCATCATATGAGACAAGGAAGGACATTGTATAATGACAAAGCGATATAACCATAATAAATACCTATGGACCCAATGGAAGAGCCCCAAAATACATAAATCAGACTTTATAAGAGTTGAAAAGGCAAATAGATGACTCCACAGTCATAGTGGGAGACTTTAATACACCACATTCAATGAAAGATAGAACTGGAAAAAAACTCAACAAAGACACAGAAGAACTAAACAATACAATCCACCAATTTGACCTTATAGACATCTACAGAGCACTTCACCAAACAACGGCACAATATACTTTCTTTTCCAGTGCACATGGAACATTCTCCAGGATAGAACATATGTTAGGCCATAAAACAAGCCTTAATAAATTTAAAAACATTGAAATACTACAAAGCATCTTTTCAAATAACAATGCTATCAAATTAGAAATCAACAATAGGAAGATAAATGGAAAAAGAGCAAACACATGGAAAATGAACAACAACCCCCTCAAAAATGATTGAGTAACAGAAGAAATAAAAAATGAATTTAAAAAATACCTTGAATCAAACAAGATGAAAACACAGCATACCAAAATCTTTGGAACACAGCAATAGCAGTGATAAGAGGCCAATTTATAGGAATAAATGCACACGTCAAAAAAAGAAGAAAGAGGAAAAATCAAAACTTTAAGCCAACATCTCCAAAAGTTAGTAAAAGAGCAAAAGCAGTGATCAGAGGACAATTTATAGGAATAAATGCACACGTCAAAAAAAAAAAAAAAAAGAAAGAGCCGAAATTAAAACCATCATCCAACATGTCCAACAAATAGAAAAAGAGCAATAAAAAAAAGCCTACAGTCACCAGAAGAAAGGGAATAATAAAGATTCGAGCAGAAATCAATGAAACAGAAACTAGAAAGACAATAGAAAAAAATCAACAAGACTAGAAGTCAGTTTTTTAAAAGATTAGTAAATTTGACAAACGTTTGGCAAATTTAAAAGGACAAGAGAGAGAGAACACAAATAACATGAATAAGAAATGAAATAGGCAGCATCACAACAGAACCAACTGAAATAAAAAGGATAATATCAGGATACTATAAAGAACTGTAATGAATTTGAAAATGTGGAAGAAACGGACAGATTTCTAAAAACACACTACTTACCTAAACTAACACAGACTGAGGTGGGAAAGTTGAACAGATCCGTCACAAAAGAAGAAATTGAACAGATCATAAAAAAAAATTACCAACAGAAAAACTCCTGACCCAGATGGTTTCACCAGAGAATTCTACCAAACATTCAGAGAACTAACACCAATCCTACTCAAACTATTCCAAAACATAGAAAAGGATGGAATCCTTCCAAATTCATTTTATGAAGCAAGTATAACCTTGATACCAAAACCAGGCAAAAACATCATTAAAAAGGAAAACTGCAGACCAATATCCCTCATGAATATAGATACAAAAATCTTAACTAAATCGTAGCCAATAGACTCCAACAACATATCAAAAAAGTAATTCATTATGACCAACTGGAGTTCATATCAGGTATGCAAGGATAGTTCAACATTAGAAAAACAATCAACGTCATCCACCACATAAATAAAACAAAGGAGAAGAACCACATGATCATATCAATTGATGCAGAAAAGGCATTTGATAAAACCCAACATCAGTTCCTGTTCAAAACTCTCAACAAAATAGAAATAGAAGGGACATTGCTCAACATAATAAAAGACATATATGAAAAACAAACAGCCAGCATTATTCTCAATGGAGAGTGACTGAAACCATTTCCCTTGTGAACAGGAACCCGATATGAATGCCCTCTATCACCACTTCTATTCAATATTGCATTGTAAGTCTGAGCCAGACAATAAGGCAAGAAAGGGAAATCAAAGGCATCCAAATTGGTAAGGAAGTCAAACTATCCCTATTTGCTGATGATATGATCCTATATCTAGAAAACCAAAGAGACTCAGTAAAAACTCTACTGGCACTAATTGAGAGATTTAGCATAATGTCAGGGTACAAGATCAACATCCAAAAATCACCTGGATTCCTCTACACCAGCAAAGAGATTGCTGAAAAAGAAATAAGAAAATTAATACCATTTACAACGTTGTTGTTGTTGTTATGTGCCGTCGAGTCAGACCAGACTCATAGGGACCCCTCCTTGGGTTTCTGGGGCAGTATCACTACAGAAGTAGATTGCCCCATGTTCCTTCCAAGGAGTGGCTGGTGGGTTTGAACTGCCAGCCTTCTGGTTAGCAGTCAAGTGCCTTAGGCACTATGCTACCAGAGTTCCTACCATTTAAAATAGCTACCAAAAACATAAAATACTTGGAAATTAATCTTACCAGGGACACAAAAGACCTGTACAGAGAAAACTATAAGGAAAAAAAAAAAAAACCTACTTCAAGGACTTCCGGTAAGATGGAGGAATAGGCAAACAAGCCACACAGACCCTCCTCAAAAAAGAAAAGAGAAATCAATTGACAGAGATAGAGAAGATAATCCTGGAGCCCTGAGCTTTGAAAGAAAGTACACAGAAGTGGATGAGGCACCAACTATTAGAAAAACCTGAACGAAAACAGTGAGTACAGAATGGGTCAGAGTAGTGGAATGACAGCTATGCTAATGGGACCAACAGCCTGAATATTTCCAAGTGGTGTTGAGACCTGAGAATTGACCTAAAGATTGGCCCTGGTTGCCAAGGGCTGCAGGGACAACTATGCTGGTGGCTTGTGGCTAGGAAGGGAAACAGCAAGGAGTGAGACAACCTGAGCTGCAGACTTTCCACTGTCCGTGCAGCCATTGTGAATCTTTAAAGTAGCAGTCATTTTGGATTTTAAAGTGACAGCATTCTCATTTGGATTCCAGGGACCTAAGAATAGGGTCTGTTTGCCAAGGACAGCAGGGATATATACAAGAGGCTGACAACAGGAAAGGAGGCAGGTAGTGAGTGTATAAGTGCTGTCAACTAGTGAATAGAGGAGCACAGCACAGTACCCTGCTTATGTCAATAACACATAAACAAAACAAGGAAAACAAAAATCATGGGCAAGTCATTCCAACATGCTATTGTTGTTGTTATGTGCCGTCAAGTCAGCCCTGACTCATAGCGACCCCTCCTTGGGTTTCCAAGGCAGTATCATTATGGAAGTAGGATTGCCCAACCTTCCTTCCGAGAAGTGGCTGGTGGGTTTGAACCGCCAGCCGTCTGGTTAGCAGGCAAGTGTCTTAGCCATTATGCTACCAGAGCTCCCATTCCAACATACAATTACCAATTAAATATAAATACAAAAACGTCACAATGCCTAAGAGACAACAGAGCATCACAGTCCACACAAAGAAGCAAGATAAAGAGGTAGAAACAAGTGACCAAGATACAGACCCAAAACACATCTCCGAGGAAGACACAGCATTGGAACTCCTTGATAAGAAATTCAAAATAATTGTATTTAGGTATCTTCAATGAATTGAGAGCTAGATCAAGAAAAACACTGACAAAATTGAGGAAAACACAAAGAAAAGGCCTAGAATAATTTAGAAAGACAATACAAGAACAAAATGACAAAATAAATGAAAACTTAGAAATGATACAAAATCTGGACACAGAAATCCCAGAAGATTAATACTAAATTGTCAGAAATAGATAACACATTGAAAGAGCAAAGGAGTAGAATTGATGCAATGGAAGACAGAATTAGTGAGATTGAAGGCAAATATCTGAATACTTCTTTGGGAAGTTATCAATCAGAAAAAAGA
>NW_006921626.1:11526972-11528574 GCF_000298275.1 Orycteropus afer afer | reverse complement strand
ATTTCCAGATAAGCAGAAATTAAGGGAATTTGTTAAAACCAGACCAAGCTTACAAGAGATGATTAAGGGAGTCCTTTGGATAGAGAAGCAACAGCAACCAACAACAACTGACCATTAGCACCCATGATGACATAACCCAGAAACCAACTCAGCTATGGAAGTATACAAAGTGTACGAGATTGTAAAGAGGGAACCAGAGACATCAATTGACAAATGAGGACAACTACAAACCAAAAAGAGGAAAAAAACTGTGTTGTTACAGAACTTCTAGATGGTAGGGAAGTCAGGACAGCTACAAGATAGAATAGATTGTTCTAAACTTGGAAAGAAAACCATAAATCACAGGATAACCTCAAAGAAAAAATGAAAAACCTTCACATCAAAATAAAAAAGAGGACCAGCACAAATATCTAGCAAATACAAAAACAATAGTAATGAAGGAAGTGACAACACTATTTATAAACAAATTGCTCAGAATAGAAAATTATATGGGACAAAGAAATCAACACCAGGGAAAAGCACATAACAAAAATGACAGCAAGAAATTCATATTTGCTGATAATTAATGCTATGCAGCACTAAAGAATAATGTGGAGTCTGCAAAACACTGCATGATATGGATGAACTTGGAGGACATTATGCTGAGTGAAATAAATCAATCACAGAAGGACAAATAGAGTATTAGTTTATTGCCTTAGAGGGTGAAGGAAAGGTTTATCTATGGAGGGAACCTTCCTTTGTTGGTTGCCAGCAGTGGGAGGGAAGGGGAAGGAATGCTGCAAAAATAAAAATACATTGACTTTAGTTTTGTGTATTTCACTGTATGTAAATTATATTTCAATAAAATGCATTAAAAAAAAAAAACTACTTCAAGAAACCAAAAAAGATCTACATAAATGGAAGAACATACCATGATCATGCATAGGAAGATTGAACATTGTGAAAATGTCAGTCTTACCCAAAGCAATCTATATATTCAATGCTATCCCAATCCAGATTCCATCAACATTCTTCAAGGATACGGAAAAACCAATCACTAACTTTATATGGAAAGGAAAGAGACCTCAAATAAACAAAACAATATTGATGAAGAAGAACAAAGTAGGAGGTATCACTCTGCTAGATCTCAAAAGCTTCTATACAACCACAGTAGTCAAAACTGCCTGGTATTGGTACAATAACAGACACATAGACCAATGGAATAGAATTGAGAATCCAGAAATAGATCCATTGACCTATGGTCAACAAAGGGCCAAAATCCATTAAATGGGGAAGAGAGTGTCTGTTTAATAAATGGTGCTGGCAAAACTGGATATCCATTTGCAGAAAAATGAAACATCTGTACCTCACACTATACACAAAAAGTGGATGGATCAAAGACTTAAATGTAAAACCTAAAACTATAAAGTTCCTTAAGAAAAAACTGGGGGCAAATTTAAACCAAAACCAAACTCACTGCTGTCAATTCAGATATGATTCATAGCGACCCCTTCTGGGGTTTCTGAGACGGTATCACTACAGAAGTAGATTGCCCAACCTTCCTTCTGAGGAGTGGCTGGTGGGTTTGAACCACCAGCCTTCTGGTTAACAGACAAATGCCTT
>NW_006921626.1:11506986-11526523 GCF_000298275.1 Orycteropus afer afer | reverse complement strand
CCAGCCTTCTGGTTAGCAGTCAAGTGCCTTAGCCACTATGCTACCAGAGCTCCCATTAGAGTGATGAAAATCAAAACAACAATGAGATACCATCTGGCCCTAGCACTAGTAGAAAAGTTCAACAACACAGAAAATAACAAATGCTGGCAAGGATGTGGAGAGATTGGGATTCTCATACACTGCTGGTGGGACTGTCAAATGATACAACTGCTGTGGAAAGCAGTATGACTATTCCTTAAAAAGTTGGAATTAGAAATACCATTTGACCCAGCCGTTCCATTACTAGGTGTATATCCTAAAGAAGTGAGAGCCAGGATAAGAACAGATATATGCATACCCATGTTCATTGCAGAACTATTTACAATAGTCAAAAGATGGAAACAACCTAGGTGCCCATTAACAGAAGAATGGATAACCAAACTATGATACACACATACAATGGAATACTATGCAACCCTAAAGAATAACCTAGAATCTGCAAAACATCATATAACGTGGATGAAATTGGAGGACATTATGCTGAGTGAAATAAGTCAATCACAAAAGGACAAATATTATATTAGTCCATTATTGTAAAAGTCTAGGCAAGGTTTATATATGGAAGGAAATTTTCTTTGTTGGTTACCAGGCATGGGAGGAGAATGGAGGGAACACTGTTAGATAGGTAGAGACAAGTATTGATTTGGGTGAAGAGAAGGGCAATGTACCAAATTCAAGTGATCAACATGGTGACATTGAGGAAGAGGAAGACATAGAGAAGTACATGGGAAGGACAGACAACAAAGATGAACCCTTTTACAGATACAGTACTGCGTTGTCAGTGAAGGCAAACGTGGATATATGGATGGATAGATGGGTGGACAGGATGACCTATTAGGTATGTCTATGCGTGAAGGAGCGTGCCCAAGACCATGTATAAGGTTGGCAGACAATGTTTCTACAAATGTGTTGGTATGTTCTGTAAGAACTCTCAGATATATAGTAGAGCTGAGACAAGGTTGTAGTCACTTCTTGGACACAGCCAGCTACCCAGAGGGAGTAAGTAGTTGGACCTGTGGACTCAGGACCAGAGTCGCAGGAGACATCAAGCTCAATTGGCATAACACACTACACAAAAACATTGTTCCACATCCTGCTTTGGTGAATAGTGAGTGGGATCTTAAAAGCCTGCAAGTGGTCATCTAGATGCAACTATGGGTCTTTCCTTGTCCAGAGCAAAGAATAATGAAGAAAACCAAAGATTCGTGGAAACAATTAGTCCAAGCAACTGGTAAGCGATGCAATCCTCAGCCTATACAACTATGAGAGCAGAAGAACTAGATAGTTCCCAGGTACCACAGTCAACCACTCAGAGGGGAATCTATGTAGGAGATTGTGGATAGAGTGGGAGAACAATGTGGAACAAAAAATCAAAATAACTAACTAAATAGGGACCAGGTTTGCTGTTCTGATACAGACTGATGGAAGCCCCAAGACTATGGCCCCTAGCTGTCCCTCAGGTCTGGAATTGAACCCACTCCCGTGCCTTCCAGTCAAATAAAAGACACCCATATGAGCTGAGCAAACATTTACATTAGTTAGATACACTCCTTGGAAAGAACAATCATGGGAGAATAGAAGGGCTGTGTATGCACAGGGAGACTGCTTGGGGGGCAGGAGTGCATCGGCGGGAAGGACACAGGGAAGAGGTGGTTATGGGGAGGCAGTGGGAGGGGAACTATTGCATTTTGGGGAATTTCAGTCAATGTCATGAGACAAATTTGTGAACTGCTGTATGGAAAGTGAGTTTGCTCTGTGAACTTTCATCCAAATCACCATTAAAAAAAAGAAATCTTAAAAAAAAAAGGAAAAAGACCTGGTAATCTGTTTCCAAAAGTTCACAGTCTTGAAAACCCTATGGAACACAGTTCTACTCTGACATACAGTGTCACCATGAGTCAGAATCAGCTTGAATGCAACTAACAACAGATGTTTGATAAATCTTGGTTCCCTTCCATTCCTTTCATTCAGCTGAAAACTGAAACTGCCTGTATGTCCCATTTCTTTATTGTGTATATTCTCTTTGTTAGTATAACTTCTCTACTCAAGGATACTTTTGCCCAAGCAAGCAATCTGTTTATTACAGGAACTTCCCAAAAGTCCCATCAACTCTTCAGTAGGAATCAACGTTCTAAATTTCCTCCTTACTTCAAAAGTACCCTTAATATTCCCATCAATTCTAAATGATTATATCATGATCTTTATCCCATCACAATCAAAGCTCTGTGAGGATGTGAGTATACTATTATGTTTCTGTTTGGTTTGGCTTTCTGAGCAAATTTTACTAATATCTAGATTAAAGAGCAAGTCTTGGAAGTTAAAGGCATTTAGATAGTCAGAGATGTACCTTCCCAGCAGTATGTATTTACATTTGAAAGGGGGTTAATACCAAAAACTCAGAAAAGGAGATTGTATAGTGATGGGTGAAATTCAAACCAAACCAAACTCATCTCTATGGAATTGATTCTGACTCATAGCAACCCCCACTGCGCTTCCAAGGCTGTAAGTCTTGCCAGAAGCAGACTGCTTCATCTTTCTTCCATGGCTGGTGGGTTCGAACCATCAACCTTTTGGTTAACAGCCAAATGCCTTAACCACTACACCACCAGAGTTCTTCAGTGGCTAGTGAGGTAAGTGAAAATCAAGGAAAATGTAGAGATCCCAAAGTCTATTGTGAAGAAAAATTTCTCCTTGTGTTTCTGCTAGTTGCCTTTGAGTTGATTTTGACTCTTGGTGACCCCACGTGTACAGAGTAGAACTGCTCCACAGAGTTTTCAAGGCTGTGGCCTTTCAGAAGGAGATTGCCAAGCCTGTCTTCTGAGATACCTCAGGATGGGTTTGAACCTCCAACCTTCAAGCAATAGTCGAGTGCTTAACCACTGCATCACCCAGAGACTCCAAGACTATTAAACTACTCACTATTTTGAGTCGATTCAGACTCTTAGCAACCCCAGTTGGGGTTCCAAGACTGTAGATCTTTAGAGAAGCCCCATCCTCCTTCCATGGAGCAGCTGGTGGGTTTGAACAACCAACCCTTCGGTTAGCAGCCAAATGCCTTAACCACTTTACTACCAGAGCTCCTTTCTATTAGAAGGTAGTAAAATGGTATGGAAAAAGGAAAAATAAGTAGAAGAGTAAGAGAAATTAAGAGTGCCTGAGGAGGGAGAGACAGGCTGTAGGCTCATATAGAGTGAGATTTGAGCAAAGGCGGACCAGAAGTGAGGAAGTTAGTCTGGTGGACATCTGGGAGGAGAGTGGTCAGGCAGAAGGAAGAGCTGAAGCCAAAACTCTAAGGCAGAAACGTGTTATTCTCCTGAGAGTGGAAATCATCCTTTATTTGAGACCTCACCAAGTATCCACTGAAGTTATGAGTAACTCCAAAATGCTTCCTCTGACTCTACCTTGAGAGAGATTTGTCTATTTCAATATCATTGAAAATGTAACACATACATTGTTTTTGTAATTCAGTTGCCATCAGAAATTAAGAACTACAGCTATGCATATACAAGAAACAGGAGTTAATAAATTATACCTGACATTTCCAGATGGAAGTTTCTTTAGAAGGATTAAATTTCAAGGTGCTTAAGAAACTAAATATTTTATAGGCTTAGCAGCAAGAAAATACCACAAGTAAGGCCAAAGTTTTAATGGCAAAAGACAAAAGGTTTTGAAATGTCTTTGATTGTCTAAGCTTTTCTTCAGTACGTGAGAGAGAATCAGACTCAGCCTTTAAAACACAATAAAAGATTACAGCTGATCGTGAAAATGTCTCTGTTTGGGTACTTTTTACTTTATTAAATTAATAAAACTAAGTCCAACTCATACTATAAACAGGTTGTTGTTGTTGTTGTTGTTATGTGCCGTCGAGTCGGCCCCGACTCATAGCGACCCCTCCTTGGGTTTCCGAGGCAGTATCACTACGGAAGTAGGATTGCCCAACCTTCCTTCCGAGGAGTGGCTGGTGGGTTTGAACCGCCAGCCTTCTGGTTAGCAGGCAAGTGTCTTAGCCACTATGCTACCAGAGCTCCTATAAATAGGTAGAGAACAGTTATTATGCCCAAGAGCTATGTCAGGCAAGAAGTAAGACAAGTCCTATCCTCAGACAATTCTGTCTGAAGAGAAACATATCAATAAATAGTTGCAATACAAATGGTAGAAAATAACAGAAGGACAGCTATCAGGGTATTGAGGAAGAGGCACTGGAGCTAAGATTTGAAAGATGACAATAGCAAACACAACAGTTTTGGCAGTGTGTCAGGGACTATTCTTGGAGCTTTATAGATGGTAAGTAGCTCACTTAATCTTAGCCACACTGCCTTGGGTTAGAAATTGCTCTTGATCCCATATATAAATGAGACAACTGATGCACAGAGAGGACCTGTCCAAAGTTGTTGGGTACAGTTGAGTCAGTTTCAACCCATATTGACCCTATGTACAATGGAAGGAAACACTGCCTGGTCCTATGCCACGCTTATAATTGCTGTTTTTGAGCCCATTTTTACAACCACTGCATCAATCCATTTCATTGAGGGTATTCCTCTTTTTTGCTGACCCTCTATTTTATCAAGCATGATGTCCCTCAGGGACTGGTCCCTCCTGATAGCACAGCTAATGAGTGACACAGCCAAATTATTGTTGTTGTTGTGTGCCTCTGAGTCAGACCTGGCTCATACCGACCTCTCCTTGGGGTTTCTGAGGCAGTATCACTACAGAAGTAGATTGTCCAATCTTCTTGCTGAGCCAAATATAGAGCCCCTGCAATCTGATGCCCAAATAGATACTCAACTATGCTTCTAAGAGGAGCTCTGGTGCAACAGTGCCTAAAGCATTTGACTGCTAACCAAAAGATTGGCAGTTCAAGCCCATCAGGCACTCCGTGGAAGGAAGACGGGATAATCTACTTCTGTAAAGATTTACAGTTTCAGAAACCCAATAGGGGTTGCTACGAGTTGGATTCGACTTGATGGCAGTGGGCTTGGTTCTTTGGTTTTCTGTACTTCTATGCTTCTTCTCTAATGAGTGGGAATTTCTTTGCTCAGGCAGAGAAAAGAAGGACATTCGACAGAGCTGGATCAGTGTTTGTGAAAGTGTTGGACATTGGGAAGGGCAGTTTTGTCCACCCACTTAGCCAAAACACCAGGCAGTCACTGGAGTAGTGGTTGAGTTATTCAAGTCCTGATGCTGGAGCAGGGTGCTTTGGCAAAATGAAACAAAACAATCAAACGAAACCACCAAGTCACGAAAGTATGAAATAACGTACTTTAAATTTCTACAATCGAGATAATTTCTTTGGATCATGGTCATATAGCCAAAAATGCCTTCCCACCACATCCTAAGGGTCCCTGAAAGCAGGAGGCACAGAGCATTATTTCCTTAAGGATAAGGAAGACAAGTGAAAGGTCTGGAGCAGAAATTGCAGCTGGAAGAAGTCTGTCTTGTGGGTGGAGGTCAGGTCTTAGGAGTGCTAAGGCCTTTGAAAGGAAGACCATGCTTAGAGTCCTTTCTACCCCACTTATCTCTGGAAAAACAAAGAGCATGAGCAGGGCTAATGGGGATAATAATTACTCACTTTAATGTAATTCTTTCATATACCATATCCGTATACTTGCAACATCCCTTGAACTGATTCTCTGCTTTCAGTTTGCTCTGTCTTTCTGTAGTCTGTATAACCTTCCTAACATAAATCTCACTCCTTTCCTTAAAACCGTCAGTGACTTCTTACTGCCTTCATGATAGCCCAGCACTCCATTTCTCCATCATATCACCTCCACTTAGACCTGTAACTTATGTCCAAGTTGGTGCAAACTCATTCTGTGCTTCAGCCACTCTCAACTACAAGAGTGAATTCACCCTGCCACTGTTCACTGTTCACTGTACCCTACTCTGGTAGTGTAGTGCCTAAGGCACTTGACTGCTAACCAGAAGGCTAGTGGTTCAAACCCACCAGCCACTCCTCGGAAGGAAGGTTGGGCAATCTACTTCCGTAGTGTTACTGCCTTGGAAACCCAAGGAGGGGTCGCTATGAGTCAGGTTCTACTCGACAGCACATAACAACAAATAACAACACTGTTCACTA
This sequence comes from Orycteropus afer afer, assembly GCF_000298275.1. Taxonomy (NCBI): domain Eukaryota; kingdom Metazoa; phylum Chordata; class Mammalia; order Tubulidentata; family Orycteropodidae; genus Orycteropus; species Orycteropus afer. Next base: position 11,520,408 of record NW_006921626.1, on the reverse strand, counting down.
GGCTTCCTCTGCCAGCAAACACTTGTTTGCTGTCATATCACTGTCATCCCTACTTCGCATCTGTGAAGCTTCTCTGGATTTCCATTTAATTAGACTGTTACCTTCATTGTGATGCTGCATTCTGCCTCCAACAGCAGTCCTTAGCCCTGAGCTCACCTGGGGAATGTATACAAGAAACCAGTGCTTGGGAACCACTTCTAGAGATTCAGACCCAGTTGATCTGAAGTGAGCTCTGGATAGAGGAACTTTAAAGGGCTGGGACCCTGGTATACACCTCCAGCATCTTCTCCAGTGCTTGACCTAAAGAATTTCAATCACAAATCATTCATCTGTTGAATGCATGAGACAAGCAACATTCACAACTACTCAGTAAGTCGGTACTCTGGTTACCATTTAACCTGGGCTCAAGGAAATTAACTGATTTTCCCAACATTACAGGAAGTGGTAGATCCAGGACTTGAATTTAATCCTTCTGATTGCAAGTCCCATGTTTTATCCCGTATATCACACTGTGTGCTCCTGAGGAGGAGTGATATCTGAGAGAGATCAGCACCCAGCAATATGCCCACTGCAGATGGGACCTAGAAGAACCAGCCCCCTTTGAAGGAAAACATTCCCTGTTAGATATATCAATGCTGTGTCCAGGGTCGGAGAGGAGAGCTGGTGCTACCCTGGTCCTCTGTAACCTTTCTTGAATTTTGAAGGTTCTCCTTAAAATTCATGCTTCCTTAAAACTTTTCCCATCATCTTGTTCTTAATGAATTATGAGCAATCACTTATTTATAACCCATCTACAGCTGCCTTTATGGGGCAGAAAATGAACTACTTGCCAAAGTAATTACCCTTTTTATAGACTTAGAACAAATGCTCATAGGCCATTCCTTTCTAAATGCCAGTCATGCTAGGTTTCTGCTGTCTTATTTGGCTACTTGAGTCTCTATCTTTGTTATGAGTGGTACCCAGGGCTATTTTTCTAACCCACCCTAGAAGCCAGACAAGTTTATCTGGAAGCTGGCTTCCTCATGAAAAAGGCTGTACCTTTCTTAAAGGTGAGCAGGGCCTTAGACTAAAACAGTCTTCTCTGCACATACAGTTCTTAAAATAATATCAGAGATAATATTATCTTAGGTAAGTAGTATAATTGACCAGTCAAGCAGCAAGAAGGAATGTTTTGCTGCTTACCTTGTTTAGGGCAGGAAATATTTGAGCACTCATGCCAAAAGAAAAACAACTACCACTAACAAGTAGTTACTACCTTGACTTAATAGTTAATATTTATATGTGTGTAGAAGCCTGGCTAACATAAGTGGTTTGCAATCAGCCGCTAACCTAAAGGTTGACCATTTGAACCTACCCAGCTCTACAAACTAAGCCCTGTGAAATGTGCTGTGCCTTGTTACTTTATTATACATCTACTTTGTAATTCAGTTTTTACTGAATGTTATCTTAGAAGTCTCAAACCCTTCTAACACCAAATATAATTTTTAGAGATGTTATTAAACTAATATTTAAGAATGAGGTTAAAAAATCCAGTAGAATTACAAGTTCATTACTGATTGAATTTCATTGGTATGGATGGATAGGTAAAAGATTTTAAACTATAAATATATTAGGCTTACAGTCAACATTAGGAGGTCTGTTGGCATAATGCCTAAGGCATTTGACTGCTAACCAGAAGGCTGGCAGTTCAAACCCAGCAGCCATTCCTCAGACGGAAGATTGGACAATCTACTTTCATAGAGATACCATCTTGTAAGGCCAAGGAAGTGTCCCTATGAGTTTCATTTGACTCGACAGCAGTGAGTTTGGTATTTGGGTTTTTTTACAGTCAACATTATCTTAATATTCTGCTGTCATAAATTGAATTTTGTACCCCCAAATATGTGTCAACTTGGCTAGGCCATGATTGTCAGTGATCGGGCAGTTATGTAATGATGCATTTTGGCAGTTATGTAATGATGTAGTCATCGTTCATGATGTGATCTGATGTGATCAGTCAACTATAAAGGGATTAGGGTGGGATGCAACACCCTTATTCAGGTCACAGCCCTGATCCAATGTAAGGGGGGTTTTCAAGAGACAAAAGGAGAGAAAAGCAAGCAGAGAAAGAGGGATCGATCTACTTACCACCAAGAAAGAAGAACCAGGAGCAAAGAGCATACTTTTGATCCTTGGATCCTTCTCATAAAACCTGTGATGAGAACTCCTAGATCCAAGGGAAGATTGAAGCCAAGATATATGTAGATCTCCAAGGAATGCCAGGCCCACAGATGTAGAAAGGAAACAAGGACCCTCACCTAGAGCCAACAGAGAGAGAAAGCCTCCCCCAGAGCTGGTGCCCTGAATATGGACTTCTAGCCTCCTAAAGTGTGAGAGAATAAATTTCTGTTGTTAAAGCCATCCACATGTGGTATTTGTATTAGAGCAGCACTAGAGAGCTAAAACGTCTGCTATCTGACCATAGCCTCAGAAATTGCCAGATCTGGTCTTTCATTTCTTCTTTCCAGTGTTTACAAGGAAAAGTTTGAACTTAGCTCGAGTTTGCCTAGAAATTAACTAGTGAGAGGACTGTAAGAAGGCTAAAAGTACTGTTAGCCTATGATGGGCTGACTTTTAAGCTTTATTCAGGAATGAAAGCCACACTATAAGCAGCTGTGAGATTTTAAGCTAGTCACTGAGCCCCCTCTTGCCCTGTTGTTGTTCTTGTTATGTGCCGTCGAGTCAGCCCTGACTCATAGCGACCCCTCCTTGGGTTTCCGAGGCAGTATCACTATGGAAGCAGGATTGCCCAACCTTCCTTCCGAGGAGTGGCTGGTGGGTTTGAACCGCCAGCAGTCTGGTTAGCAGGCAAGTGTCTTAGCCACTGTGCTACCAGAGCTCCCTAGGTTTCCTTATTTGTGAAGTGAGGCATCTGCAAATCTGTAATGAAAGTCTAGGAAGGAAGTCACAATCTGTAGGAGGGAAAAAGGAGTTGCAGATCTTATGAAAGATTTAGCAGTAAAGTCTTTCTTACCACCACAATACAGCAAAGGTAGGGGGTGTGTCCCTCAAGGACTAGTCCACACCCAGGCATCTGATCTTGCCTACTCCTCAGTGTTGGGGAGACAAGCATAATTGTTGAAAGGAAATGAAGGGAATGAGAGAGAAGGAGGAGAGAGAGTACAAGAGAAAATGAGTGAATGAATGAATAAATGAGTCAATGAATGACATGAGCTGCTCAATGAGTAAAAGCAATGGGTTAGCATTTACTGTTATAAATTTCGTTTTGTCCCTCAAAAAAGATATGTTGAAGTCCTAATCCTTGGTATCTGTGGACATTACTAGAGTCTTTGAACATGTTATCAGGAAGTAAACATGAGGTTATATAGGAGGAGGGCTGGTCTTGATCCAATCTAAGTGGTGTTCTGTAAAACACAGAAACAGAGAGAGACAGACAGAGGGAAGATGGCCATGTGAACATGGAGTGATACCCATAGCTGTAAGCCAAGGTGCGCCTGATACTACCAGAAGCTGAGAAGACAGGAAAGGATCTTCCCCTAGAGATTTCAGAGAGAGCATAGCCCTGCTGACCCTCTGACTTTATACTTCTAGCCTCCAAAACTGTGAGCAAATAAATTTCTGTTCTTACAAGACACCCAACTTGTGGTATTTTGTTAGTCTCAGGAAACTAACATACTCACCATGCCTGATGCTGGGTACAAACCTGGGAAGAAGCTAGAGCTGTCAGAGTCCCTACAGCCTCTAGCCCTTTCAAGGTCTTCTACTACTTCTCTGTGACAAGGGAGTGGAGATACTCTGCTTGGCCTCTGCAGCCCCCACAGCCCTTCAAAAGCTGGAACACATGCCCCAATCTGAAGATGCCTGGCCAGGCTGATTCTTCACCCTACAGTTTTCTCACAGTTTCTGTTTATTGTGAGGGCTTTGAAATGATGGTTGTAAATCCAGAAAATTTGTCTTTGAAGTATAGCACTTTAGATGAATAACTAAAAGTTATTCAATTCCCATAAAGTTTAATCTATCCTTTAAGTTTATGGATATATAAAACAAAAAGCATATTTTATTGCAACATACACAAAATGATGCTTTAAAGTACCTGAAGACTTCATAAACATGAGCATTCAGTAATAATGATACACTATATAGAGAATCTCCATTGTCAGGTGACCTATTGATGCCTCTGCTATTTCACAGCTGCTTCTATATTTAACGTCCCTGGACTGCATATGTATCAAGGACAGAGATTAGTTTTGCATCAAACACACATTCATGCACATGTGCACATGCATATATATGTGCATGAGCAGACACATGTGTATTACACCTATATGCATACACAGGGCACACCTTTGTACTCACATCATACATCTACTCAGGCCTATAATTTACATGGGTATATATGTACACATGTGCGCATATTCCAGGTATGCATATGCACACATGTGCACACACCCTTTAAGTTCAGTTTTCTATACCAATAGGTACTTGGCCTGTCCACAAACACTCCAAGATTAACAATGCCATGAGTAATTTTACTGAAAACCAAAAAAAAAAAAAAAAAAAAAAACCTCACTGCTGTGGAGTCAGATCCCATCATAGCAACCCCTCCTTGGGTTTCCAAGGTGGTATCACTATGGAAGTAGATTGCCCAACCTTCCTTCCCAGGAGTGGCTGGTGGATTTGAACTGACAGCTTTCTGGTTAGCAGTCAAATGCCTTAGGCACTGAAGACATAGTTATTTGAAGTCTGTACCAAAAACTCTTTAAAAAATTACACATATTCTTTTCAAGTATTGCTTAAGTACTCCAACCAAGAACTATAGTAGGATTTGGAGAAAAGTCATATTTGTAAGAAACCAAGACAGCCAGTGGCTTCATGGGAGAAAGACCTAGAGATCTGCTCCTATAAAAATTACAGCCTAAAAAAGCCTGAGGCAATTCTTCTCTGTCCCATGAGGTTATTATGAGTCTAAATTCACTGAAGGCATCTAACAACAGCAGTCATGTAGCAGAATCTCTGGGAGCCTCTATTTTCAGGTCTGAATATTGGGTTCCCATTCTAATAGAAGGAGAGCCATTTGCTTCCTTCAGTCAAGGAAGATACTAGCAAATAATAGTAATAATAATAAAAGCAACCAACAACCTCTATTTCATCCATCCCCTCCCCACAAAGTGGTGGATGTAAAATGCAAATCAGATTTAATCACTCGTCTGCTCTAAATCTTCTTGCCCTATCATTCAGAATCAAGTCCAAAATCCAAATGATGGTCTTCAAGGCCCTGTATGATCTAGCTCCCATGACCTCCTTGGCCTCATCTCCTACCATTCTCTGCCTCACCTAGCCTAACTCCTTCCCACTCCAAGATCTTTGCAGTTGCTGTTGCTTCTGCCTGAAACACTTTCTCCCAAAGCAGGCACATGGCACCTTCTCTCTTTTCAGTCTCTTCTCAAACATAACCAGCCTCCACAAACTAGCACAGACCCAACCTCTTACTCTCTATCCCTTACTCTGCTTAATTTTTCTTCATTGTTTTTATCAGTTAAATCTTTGTTTAACAATCTTTTTCTGTCTCCCTTCAGTAGACTGTATGCTTTATGACAACAGAGACATTATTTCATTCACTATAGCATTCCCCAGGTGGTTCAAACCCACCAGCCACTCCTCGGAAGGAAGGTTGGTCAATCTACTTCCGTAGTGATACCGCCTCGGAAACCCAAGGAAGGGTGGCTATGAGTCGGGGCCTACTCTGAGGCACATAACAACAACAGCAACATAGCATCCCCAGGTCTAAAATAGTACCTGGTACGTACTCTTGATCCTAAATGACCAATAGGTCTACAATGAATAAGCAAATGCATTTGAAGACACTTGACCAAAGAAGATATATGGTTAGCAAATAAGCACATGAAAATTTCTTCAATATTATTGGTCTTTGTTGTTGTTGTTATGTGCCGTCGAGTCAGACCTGACTCATAGTGACCCCTCCTTGGGTTTCGGAGGCAGTATCACTACAGAAGTAAATTGCCCTATCTTCCTTCCAAGGAGTGGCTGGTGGGTTTGAACCACCAGCCTTCTGGTTAGCAGTCAAGTGCCTTAGGCACTATGCTACCAGAGCCCCTTATTGGTCATTAGGGAAAAAAAAAAATTAAACCACAATGAGACACCACTACATATCATCGGAAAGAAAGAGATAAATAAAACCCTGAACTATTACATATATTGATATTCATCTATCTATGTCAATGGAGTCCTTGAGTGATGCAAATATTTAATAACTTTAGCTGCTAATTGAAAAATTGGAGGCTCAAGTCCACCCAGAGGCACCTCAGAACAAAGGCTTGGCAACTTCTGAAAAATCAGCCGCTGAACATTGTGGAGCACAGTTCTACTCTCACATACAGAGAGTCACCATGAGTTGGAATAGACTTGACAACAACTTTAAAGAAAATAAATAAATAAATACTTCATCAGCATAGATACCAAAAATGTAATATTCAGTGAAGAAATTGTTATCGGACCAAACGCGGGTCCCTGCCCGGTTATAATTTTCAGTGAAGAAATAGTTATCAGACCAAACGTGGGTCCCTGCCCCTGCGCAGTCAGGCCAAAATAGTTTACACACGGAGATTGAGAGGGGAGAAAATTGTTTATTGCAAAGCAGCAGTGCAAGGAGTTAGGGGTAGTTAGTACCCAGATCTTAACTCCCCGAGATGCCATCTAAACACAGCTTTTGTAGGTTTCAGGAGAGGGGGTTGGGCATATTCACAAAAGGCTGAGGAATTTGGGGAGTGAACTTGAAATGGGTGACAGATGAGTCATTAGTTTCTTGTTATCAGCTGATATGGGCTTGAGCAGAGGGGAGAGGCTCAGCAATTAACTTCTGTTCCCTTTTGTACGGGCAATTACCTGTTAATTTACAAGTTGTTTCTAAAATACTTTTAGCAAGTCTATCATCTGCAGGAAGGAATGTTTTCCAATCAGTTCTTTAAGGAACTGAATACTCATCTGCCGGAGGTGGGAAAATAGTTGGGGGTAATACAGTTTACTTATTCCCTTGCTGGGTCTTATCTAATTATCTGTCTTAACCAGGGTGGGGAAAATAGTTGGGGGTAATCCAATCTACCTATCTATTCCCATCCAGGTGGCCAGGGTGGGGGAAATAGCACTTGGTTTCAAAATCAAGTTGGTTCTGCTGCATTCCAAACCTCAAAAACCAAATTCGCTCCCATGGAGTCAATTTCAACTCATAGGGACACTATAGGACAGCGTAGAACTGCCCCATAGCATTTCCAAGGCTGTAAACGTAGTAGAAGTAGATGGCCTCATCTTTTTTCCGCGGAGGGTTGGTGGGGTCCAACAGCCAACCTTTTTGATTAGCAGCTGTATAGTTAAACCACTGCACTACCAGAGATTTTTAGAGAGCGCATTCCAGTGCAGACCCTGGCGTGCCAGAAGGGCAGCATGCTCTGGCTGAAGAGCAACAAGAGGCGGCTTGGTCGCAGTGCGCGGAGACCTGAGCGGTGCGGAGGGACCTACTTGGGCCCTGGGGCCGCGAGGCAGCACTGGCTGTTGGCCACCTGCGGGGAGGAGCGCAGAAGGGCGTGTTTCTCGGGGGCGGGGCGGGGGGGGAGGCAGCCTATAAATAGGAAGAGAGGTGAGGGAGAGAGTGTTAGACTAAATTCTCAGTGTATTTCTAAAAGGACACGAACAATTCAGCTGTCAAGCAGAGATCCCATAGCAGAAGCAGATGCAGTCTGTCTTGATGCCACACTTGTCCCTAACAGATGTATAAAGCTGTTTGTGATGCTGCCTGTGTTTTGAAGGCCTTGCTGAATCAGAGAAGCCCAATCTCCAGCTGTGTCTTTTTTTTTTTTTTTTCACTTGCAATTCATATCACTTGTTAGAAATAGGAAGCACTTACCCAAATGGATGCACTTTGACTGAAGGGAATGTTAACAAATTCTGGCTCCCCTTATTCTTGAATCAAACTTATCATCAGCAAGGCCAATAGCCAGGCATCCTCAAACTCCATGTTTCTGCTTTTCTTTCCATGGAATCTGCAAGCCCATTTTCCCACAGATATGTTGGCCAGGGTTCCCTGCAGAATATAATTAAGTGCTCATTGTGGGTAAGTGTATTCATTTTCTAGGGCTGCTATAACAAAGTATCACATACAGGGTGGCTTACAACAACAAAAATTTATTGTTGCACAGTTTTGGAGGCTACAAGTTCAAAATCAAGGTGTTGGCAGGGCCATGCTCTCTTTGAAGGCTCAAAGGGAAGATCCTCCCTTGCTTCTTCATTTCTGGTGTTTTCTGGCAATCCTTGGCCTTCCTTGACACGTAGGTGCAACACTCCAATATCTACTTCCATCCTCACATGGCCATTTTCCTTCTGTGTCTGTGTCTTTTCTTTTTATAAGGACACCACTCTTGTGATTAAGAGCCACCCTACTCCAATATGACCTCATGTTAATTTAACTGATAAAATCTTCAAAGACCCTATTTAAAATGAGGTCATATTCACAGGTTCTAGAGGTTAGGACTTTTTCTCTTTTTGGGGAACACAATTCAACCCATAATAGGAAGGAAAGATATGCATAAGGGTAATTAAGATTCATATAAGATGGAATAGAAGGGGTGGTATTCTTGGAGATAGATCATTAAAGATGACTAAGAATGTAAAAGGCAAAAGGGAAAAAAAAAATGCTCAAGGGATTACAGATGAAAGGGAATGTTTAAACAGAGATGCAAAGACATTCCCAGTGAGTCACTTAACCCTTCAGTCACATTGCATAGAAGAAGGTTGACTCACTTACATGGGAATGATAGTCCCTTTTCAGGTTCTGTACATTGTATCTGTAAATGCCATCAGGGATCATTTGATTCAGTTACCTCTTCCTAAGAATATCTAAGTATCTTCAAAGACAAGAAAATTATTAGCTGAAAAGAAATCAAAATCACCCTTTGGAAATGAACAACACAGAAGTTGAGATTTTTCTTGCTATCTTTGAACATGTTACATCAGTGGTGACCAGTCCCTCAAGGACATCACCCTTGCCAAAGTAGAGGGTCAGCAAAAAAGAGGAAGACCTTCAAGGAGATGGATTAACATAGTGGCTGTAGCAGTGGATTCAAACATACTATTGGGAGAATGTTGCAGGACCGAGCAGCGTTCTATTGTACACGGGTTCCTTGTGAGTTGGTACTGACTCGAAGGCACCCAACAAGAAGTAACACGATAACCCACTGCCATCAAGTAGGTTCTGATTCATGATGAGCCCATATGTTAGAGAGTAGAATGATTACTTGGCTGTAATCTTTATGGAAGTAGATCACCAGGACTTTCTTCCACAGCACTGCTGGGTGGTTTGAACTGCCAACCTTGCAGTTAGCCAAGAGCATACCATTTGTGTTACCCAGGGACCTAGTAACATGATACATTTGGTGAATGTACCTGTGAAGCCCTTAACAAAGAGAGACTGGAGTACCATCTCTGTCATTGTCTGGAGGTATTTTTGTCAACTAATTCTCCAATCTGGGTCTCCTGCTCCACTGGGTCTCCAATCTGGATCCCTAGTCAGATTCACATCCTATTTTGTCCTGTGTTGATCCCTTGGTCTTTCCCTTGGTCGATGCTGGTGTGCTAACATGTCTGCAACTTTTCAGTGTTCTCTCAAACAGACATTCTATTTTAACTTATGAGAGTTCAGCAACTGCATTGCCATTGTCTTTGCTATATTTGTTTCTGTCCCAATAGCTATTGGGAAACTCCTGGCATTGTAGGAGTTGTGAATTAAGTCTCATATCTTCTGTGTGGGACAGTGTTCACTGGCAGAATTCTCACCTTCCATGTGGGAGATCGAAGTTCAATTCCTGACCAATGGATCTCACCTACAACAACCACCCATCGGTCATCACAGGCTTACATGCTGTTATAATCTTGAGCAGGTTTCAGCAGAATTTCTACACTAAACAGAGTAGGAAGAAAAGCTGGCAATCTTCCAAAAATCAGTCAATGAAGACTCTGCAGATCATAAACATCTGCTGTGCATCGGGTCCTCATGAGTCAGGGTGCAGACTCAACAGTAGCTTACAACATAGCATCCTCTGTGCAGTTGAAGTGGGAAGGGTTTAAAGTTTGATGTGACATTAGTTGGGGTACCAATTATCTTCTGGCCTATAAGATCCTTCTCATTATCAAAACTCCCCTTTCTGAGATAGCTCGGGGGCAGGAATGCATAGGAAAGAAGGACACAGGGAAGAGGTAACTACAGGGAGAAAGTGAGAAGAGAGCTGTTACATTGTAGGGATCACAGTCAATGTCATGAAACAAAATGTATGAGCTGCTATATGAAAAATGAATTTGCTCTATAAACTAACACCCAAATCACAATAAAATTTTTAAAAAAATAAAAATAAATTGTTAAAAAAGAAAAAAAAGTTCCCCTTTTACTTAAAAAAGTTCCCCTTTTACTTATGGTGACATCATGCATAGCAGAAGAATATGTTTAAAAGTAAGGGGGGTTGGATTTAAGTTCTAGCTTTATTCTACCAATTGAGTAACCACCTGAGTACATTATTTAACCTCTTTGATAATCCAGTTCATTTATCTAAAAGTGGAGAAGATAATGCTTATCTCAGAGCTATGAAGATTAAATGAGGCACCATGTCAAATCATCTAGTGTCCAGCCTAAATAAGGCACACAGTGATTCCTCTCTTCCTCCTCTCACTAACCCTGTCCGCACTGCAAAGGACCCCAGCAATGTGCAGCAATGGCTTAGCCAACAAAGGACTCAAAAAAATAAAAATAAAAAAAACCTCACTGCCATCAGTCGATTTTGACTGATGAACAACACAGAAGTTGAGATTTTTCTCAACCCCCCATTGGGTTTCTTTACAGAAGGTGATTGCCCCATCTTCCTTCCGTGGAGTGGCTGGTGGTTTTGAACTGCCAACCTTCTGGTTAGCAGTCAAATGCCTTAGACGCTGCACCACCGGAGCTCCTTAACAAGGGACTGTTGTTGTTGTTGTTGTTGTTATGTGCCGTCGAGTCAGCCCTGACTCATAGCGACCCCTCCTTGGGTTTCCGAGGCAGTATCACTACGGAAGTAGGATTGCCCAACCTTCCTTCCGAGGAGTGGCTGGTGGGTTTGAACCGCCAGCCTTCTGGTTAGCAGTCAAGTGCCTTAGCCACTATGCTACCAGAGCTCCCAACAAGGGACTAGTTTAGTGTAATTCCTTCTTTGTGAGCACAGAGATATTTATCTGCAACCCTGCTGGCTGAAATGGCAAAAAGAAGTGGGGGGGGGGGTTGGATTAAAAGAAAGAAAAGCAAAAAGAGAGTGAAACAAACAGAAACCTTTATTTTGAATTCAATAGTACATTTGGTTCCTGGTTTGGATGATTTCTTCCTACCTAATCAAACTAGTAACTTCATTAGGACAGAGTTTAAGTTATTGCCCATGCCCTTTAGACATGCTCCACTGAACATTTACATGTAGTCCTTTCCTAAGCCCTTAGGAAGAAAACAAGTATCTTCTTCAAGAGTTACTCGTTTGTTATCTCTTGGGCAAAGTATGGTATTAACAATTTCTTCCTAGTCTGTCTTAGTCTAGAATGCATACCCTATTCATCAAACTCAGAATAACTGTGGTCTTTTATTTTCTAGGAAATATTTGGTGGCATTAACTCCTGCAATGCTGAAGAGTCTTCCTTCTCAAAGGCAGATATGGAAATAAGATTGCTCTTTATTAACTGAATAGGAGATGTGTGTAGAGGTAAGAAAGACAGGAGCGCAGGAGAAGTGATGATGAGGCTAGAGAAAAGTTGCAGATAGTCTGCTTTATGACTACCTTGCTTCTAAGTCTCTGAGTGGCATATATCATTAACCACTGGGCTACTAACCAAAAGGTTGGTGGTTTGAACCCATTCAGAATTACTCCACTTGAGTAAAAGGTCTCAGCTGAGACCAAAAGGTCTCAGTCATTGAAAACCCTATGGAGCACAGTTAGACTCTGCAACATATGGGACCACCATGAGTCCACTCAATGGAAACTGGTAATATCAGTTCATCTTTCAAACTGAAGCCATTTTAGGAAATATTTTTCAAAGGCTTAAGTGTTTCTGGAGATGTTTACATCCTACCACAGCTCTTTGACAATCAGAAGAGCAGTTTTCTCCTGAGCTCTGAAGAGAAATTTATAGGAGGAAATATTTTTAGAAATGTAAACTCTGTATCTCCTCACAATCAAATCAGAATGTACACTTTTCTGTAGTGATTTTGACAATGTTATTTATTACTCTGCAGTTGAAGAAAAAGGAAGCATATGGTGCACAAACATCAGGTCCAGGGGTGTGGATGTAAGAACTAGTTTGTGAAAAACATCTCAGTTCTCTACTTAAATGTCTGCAAAACAGCTGTCACCACTGCACAATGTGTGATTCTGGGTGACATTTGGTAGACTGACAACAAAAGAAATTGGTACTGGATGTACTACTGATGTCATAGGAATAATTATACAACCAAACAGTTGCTAAAATCTATTTTAAACATAAATCTCAATAATAGACATTAAAAAATGAAAGATTTTGTAAACCTGTTAGAGAATACAGGACTCAAATTTAGAGAACTGAAATAAGCTAGGAAGGGCCTCTTTAAAATACTCTCTTGAGGGTTACTAAGGGCCAGTCTCCAAATTCTGTACCTCACCTTCCTTAACTTCTCTTTACTCTCCTCTTTCTTGTAATTCTCCTCTCCTTTCTCTTCTAAAATGACATACTGTTCTAGTTCTCCTCTTACCTATTTCTCTGAGCACTTTCCTGTTCTTCTTCTACCTCCTCTCCTCAACAAGCTGAAAGAAGTGGTTATGAAAGTGGGCTTGGAGTCAGACACACATGAGTCTGACTCCCAGTTTGATGACTCTTTGCTGTCTTGTGGAAAGAACTTAATATATGTAAGCCTCAATGTTCTCATCTATATCATTTAGATTATAAGTGTACCACTAGAATTTAAGCAGTTCTAAGAACCATCTCCTTTGCACATTTTCAGGGCACTCTACTTTACTCTATGTAATGTTCCCCAATCCCAGCAAGCAGTCCTAGCTCCTTCACTAGTTTAAGAGCTGTGAGGGCAGACACTATCTGTTTTGTTTACCAGGTGCCTAAAACACTGTTATGGTAGATAGTAAATACGTACTGAATGGTAGTGCCATCAACATAAGCAGGTTCTTTTTATCTTTCTGCCCTACTGTCCTGAAGTATGGCTTCTATCCTCAAAGTTCCATCATAGTCCAACATGGCTGCTGGAGTGCCAGCCATTGCATCCATACTTGAAGCAGTAGAAAAGAGAAAGGACAAAGAGAGCATAGTTCTCAGCTAATCAATTGTCTTTAATAAGCCTCCCCAGTTGTTGTTGTTGTTGTT
>NW_006921626.1:11489822-11506061 GCF_000298275.1 Orycteropus afer afer | reverse complement strand
TTCAATGTGACAATAGATGTTTTACTGAATGACCAGATAATAGCTTTTCACATTTTTCAAGAATATCATTCTGTCATAATGAAGTCTTGCCTTCACCAAGCTAAATTTCCTCACTTCATGGAAGCTTTCTTCATAGGAGCCTACATCATTCTTCTTAGTCCCTTCTGAATGTTAATCAGGTTGTCATAGAACCTTATAAAACATGGCTCCCAGAATTTGGATTATGAATTGAAGTGTCTTCTCCAATGTGTGTTGAAGTCCTAACCCATTGTAGCTGTAGATATGGCCCTGTTTAGAAGTAGGAGATTTCTTTTGTTCTGTTAATTAGGTCGTGCTAGAGTAGAGTTTCTCACTGGATTGTTAACCTGGAGACTATTCTGACTCACAGCAACACATACTTTGCAGAGTAGAACTGTGCTCCATAGGGTTTTTTGTCTGTGATCTTTTGGAAATAGATTGTCAAACTTTTTTTTCTGAGGCACTTCTTACTGGACTCCAATTGCCAAAAGTTGGTTAGTAGCTGAGGATTCAATCGTTTGTGCTACTCAGGAACTCAGATAATTCAATGTACAGTTTTGTTCTGAAAGACCAGGAAGAATTTAACTTTACTACCAACCAACCACTCCCCTCCTACTCCTTCAGCACCCACCAGCACCAAGTCCAGCTCCAAGCCCAGTATTTTAAGATTTCTCAAACTGCTGTTCAAATAACAGCTCCCTAAAGATCAAGGCTCAAGGCAAAGAATACCAGAAAGATGTTTACTTGTGCTTTATTGACCATGCAAAGGCATTTGATTGTGTGGATCATGACAAATTATGGATAACATTGAGAAGAATGGGAATTCCCAAACACTTGATTGTACCATGAGGAACCTGTACCTTGACCAGGAAGCTGTCATTGGAATGGAACAAGGGAACACTGCATGGTTTAAAATCAGGAAGGGAGTGTGTCAGGGTTGTATCCTTTCCCCATACTTATTCAATCTACATGCTAAGCAAATAATCCGAGAAGCTGAACTACATGAAGAAAAACATGGCATCAGGATTGGAGGAAGAGTCATTAACAACCTGAGATATGCTGATGATACAACTTTGCTTGCTGAAAGTGAGGATGACTTGAGGCACTTACTGATGAAGATTGAGGAACACAGTCTGCAGTATGGATTACATCTCAATATAAAGAAGACAAAAATCCTCACAACTGGACTGATAAGCAGCATCAGGATAAATGGAGAAAAGATTGAGGTTGTCAAAGAATTCATGTTGCCTGGTTCTACAGTCAAGGCCAATGGAAGCAGCAGTCAGGACATTGGATGACATGTAGCACGGGGTAGGTCAGCTGTGAAGTAACTCTTTCAAGTGCTGAGGAGCAAGGATGTCTCCTTAAGGATAAGATGCGCCTGACACAGACCATGATATTTCCAATCGCCTCGTATGCATGTGAGAGCTGGACAATGAATAAGGAAGACCGAAGAAGAGTTGATGCTTTTAAGTTGTGGTGCTGGCGAAGAATGCTGAAGGTACCATGGACTGCCAAAAGAACTAACAGATCTGTCTTGGAAGAAGTGTAGCCAAAATGCTCCTTGGAAGCTAGGATGACCAGACTTCATCTCACCTACTTTGGTCATGTTGTCAGAGGGGACTATTCCTTGGAGAAAGATGTCATGCTTGGTAAGGTAGAGGGTCAACGAAAGAGGGGAAGGCCTTTGCCGGGATGGATTGCCATGGTGGCTACAACAATGGGCTCAAGTATAGCAAGGATCATGGAGCTGGTGCGGGATTGGGCGATGTTTTGTTCTGCTGTGCATGGGGTTGTTATGAGTCAGAAGCGACTCGATGGCACCTAACAACAACAGAATACAATGGGTCCTAAACCTAATCCCTTCTGAGTTGTGTTTTATAGGAAGAACAGAACAGACACAAGGACACACAGGCAGAGACCCAGGCACCTCCAAGCCTCAGAATACTAAGGATCAGCTTCTTTGTCAAATGTATTCCACTTCACATAGTCCCCAATTTATAATGTGCACCCTTCCAATGACTCTGTTGTAAGTTGGTTCTAAGTCAAGTCTCTCTCTCTCTCTTTTTTTAGTTTTCATTATTATTTTATTCTAGTATCATTATCCTCATAAATTTGATGTTGAACATCTGTGAGTGAACATCTGAGATGATAACATCAGCAAATTATGTGCTGCAACAGTATATGTAGTACTAACAATAAGATGTTCTAAAAAAATCACACAAAATACAGATGATTGAAAGTGTGGTTCATGGTGATTCCAATATGTTGTGAATTGGGAACTACCTGAATTGGCTCATACTGAGCTTGGGTCTACTAAACTTCTAGGCATCTTGCATATGAACTGCTGTTAAGACAAATTCTCCCATTCTGTGCTTTGTAATGTTTTAACCCAAATAAACTGACATTTGACCTTGCTGTATTTTATCTTTACTGTATGGGTCCAACAGATCGGCTCACTGAGATCTTTTAGAATTTGACTCTGCCATTCCTTTCCATCCCTCCACCAGCTTCATTTCTCCCTTGGATTGGAGCAGCCTGCCTTGTAGATCTTTACCCAAGTCAAAATCAGCAGAACATTGTTAAGGATAAAACATTGCTAACGACCACAAGAAGCCTCCTTTCTGGTTAATCTGACCCATGTCATGTCAGAAAGTCTCCTTCACAGTCATAGACCAGGACTTGGATGAATTCCACAGCACAATGTAGATTGGGTAAGGAATGTATTTAGCAAGAAAAAGGAAGGTCAGTGTCCTCCTTTTCTAGTGTTGCTGTAACAAACTACCACAATGTGGGTGGATTTAAAGAACACACATTTAACAAAAGTTTGAATTCAGGGCATGACTCTAGGAGAGGAGCCTTCTTTGTCTCTCTCAGATTCTCTTAGCTGCCAAAATTCTTGGCATTCTGAAGCTTGTAGATGCGATGCGTGTGTCTTTGTTATCAATCTTCATCTTCCCCCATGTGTATCTCTGTGTCTGTTCTGCTCTTTCTATAAGACACAACTCAGAAGGGATTAGGTTTAGGACTCACCCTACTCTTCAGACTTCATTAACATAAAAAAGAAACCTTCTTACAAACTGGGTCATATTTACAGGTACAGTGGGTTAGGACTTCAACATAATTTTGGGAGAGATAATTCAATCCATTGGAGCTCTGGTAGCATAGTGCCTAAGGCACTTGACTGCTAACCAGAAGGCTGGTGGTTCAAACCCACCAGCCACTCCTCGGAAGGAAGGTTGGGCAATCTACTTCCATAGTGATACTGCCTCAGAAACCCAAGGAGGTGTCACTATGAGTCAGGTCTGACTTGACGGCACACAACAACAACAACAACAACAATTCAATCCATAAGTTTATTCTCCCTTTTTCCCATTGTCCACATGAGAGATGGCTGGGGCCTGGGCATTACAGCTGGACTTGCCATATGGGGTTGTTTTCCAAAGGAGGGACCTTGTGCCCAACTGCTTTCCCTTTGAAGGCAAGTCTGAGAATATTACCTGGGAAAGATTGGGCATCTGGCAGTATCAATTTGGGTGCCAGCTATTCCCAGAAATGGGGAAGGAGAGCAAGCTGCCAACTGCCTGGATTCCTTGGGGCCCATGGGATGCTACAATCCCATCTGCTCAAGTAAGAATGCCATGGGTTCTTTGTAGAGCCGAGTTGAACTACAACCTCCTCCCACTGAAGGAAAAACAAACCAAACTCACTGTCATCAAGTCAATTCTGACGCATAGCAACCCCCATTGGGTTTCCAAGACTGTAAATGTTTATGGAAGCAGACTGCCCCATCTTTCTTCTGTGGAGTGGCTGGTGGGTTTGAACCACTGACCTTTTGGTTAACAGCCAAATATCTTAACCACTACACCACCCGAGCTCCTCACTGAAGGAAGGAGTGCCCCAAATTCCACTTGGCTTATTGTCCAGACAACCTACAGGGAGATCATAGGGTTACTTTTGCTCAATTCTGCCTCTCCCATAAGCCTCCTTAATGAAAGATCCTTTGGTTTCAGCCTTTTATTCAATCACAAATTTATATAGTTATATTGACTTCCAACCCTAATTCCCCATCTTGTCTACAAAGAAATCAGTAAAAGCCTTGTTAAATATACAGCCTTCATCAAAATCTGACAGTGTGAGTTATATATATGCACAAGCTCTGATGGTGTACATAGTGGCTAAGGCATTTGACTGTTAACCAGAAGGCTGGCGGTTCAAACCCACCAGCCATTCCTCATAAGGAAGATTGGGCAATCTACTTCCGCAGTGATACTGCCTAAGAAACCCAAGGAGGGGTCGCTATGAGTCGGGTCCAACTGAACGGCACATAACAACAGTAACAACAACTGGTGGCGTAGTGCCTGAGTCATTTGACTGCTAACCAGAGGCTGGCAGTTCAAACTCACCAGCCATTCCTCATAAGGAAGATTAGGCAATGTACTTCCGTGGAGATACTGTCTAAGAAACACAAGGAGGGGTTGCTATGAGTCAGGTCTGACTCAATGACAGTGAGTTTGGTTTCTTGTTTTTTTCTCATCAGAATATCAGCTCTTTGAATGCAGAACTTTGCATTATTCTGTCACCACAGTCTTTAACCTTCTGCCCTGTACAGAGTAAAAGCAGCCACATTTATTGACTGCACTAGTCTAGGCAATGTTCTAGGTCTTTTACATCCATTATTTATTGAATCCTCACAACTCTTCAAAAACACGCATGGATAATAGCCATTGTATAGGTGAAGAGATTGAAGAGAGTGAGGTTCAGAGAAGTTAAGGGCCATGCATATTGTACACAGTAAGTGATAGGGCTGGGATCTGAGCTCATGCTTATGTGGCTCCAAAGTCCTTCTGTTCTGTTAACTGCTTTATTACTGTGCTGGCTCAATAAATATCAGATGAATAAACAAATCTACTTAATCTTTGTATTTCCAGGCCAGATTATATATAACATTTTCTTTTTGTTTGTTTTATTGTGCTTTAGGTACATATCTACCGAGCAGAGTTTGTTTTACATTCAACATTTCATGTACATTTGGTTTCACTCCCCAATTACCATCCCCAACCCTAATCCACTCTCCTCCCTTCCCTTCCCAGTAAACACCCCCTCTCCGTGCCCCTCATAGTTATGCACTCCTGTGTGTCCTGCATTTCCTCCATGTGAATGCTGCCCCTCTGGTGCCCCATGGTCAATTGTTCCAAGGGATGCATTTCCATAGAGTAAGTAGGTGCATCACCCTGGGTTGAGTGGTCTGCGTGTACGCCTTATTGGGCTGACAGTCAGCCCCTGGGAGTGAGTTTTATTCCAGGCCTGAAGTGTATCCTAGGGTCATACTATTGGGGATCCCACCAGACTCCATCTGACCTTTAATTCTTGTCATTATTGTGTTTTTGGATTTTGTTCCATGTTATTCCTCCCACTCTATCCAGGATCTCCAGTTTTGATCCTTTCCCTAGGGGTTGGCATTGGTAGTTGGGCACCATCTAGATCTTCTGGTCTTGAAGTCCATCATGTCCTAGGGCTGATTGCTTCCAAATGCCCTTGGTTTTTTGCACTCTTCTTTGCTTCTGATGATAGGAGACCATTAGCTGCATCTTAGATGGCCACCAGAAAGCTTTTACAACCCCAGTCACTACTCACCAATGTAGGTTGTAGAACAAGATTTTTTATGTAGTTTGCTGTGCCAATTGAGTCTGGTGTCCCCCAACACTATGGTCCTGAGTTGGTAGATCCATTGGTTCTCTCTCCCACAGTGTCTAGCTCTCTGTGAGGGATTGTTCTATGTCTGTCTTCTGTTGTTTCTGTAAGGATTGTGGGTATTTTGTGTCACTGGTATCTGTGCAAGATTAGCCTCAGCTGAATCTATCCTTGGTCTAGAGTATAACACTGTTCACTGACCCCCATCTGAGCTTCTCAGATATCTATGTGTTTATCTGTAGCCTGGTGTTTGGTGTTAAAGGGAATGCAGTATTGTGGATATACTGGTATTAGCCTCTGTCTTCTATATCTTATGTACAGAATTTGGTGTCCTCCCTTTCCCCAATGTTATCATGGTGGTCACAGATTCTTTCCATATGATCCCTCCCCTTACCCACCTCAGCATGTGGCCCCCAACTAGCCCAACATTATTCCCTCCCTACCTCAGTAACCTAAAAAGCGAGTTCCCTTCCTTAAGCAAATCCTTCTTTGTCTTTTTACAGTAATGGGCTCATACATTATTTGTCCTTCTGTGACTGACTTATTTCACTCAGCATAATATTCTCCAGGCTCATCCACATTGTGAGATAATTCATGAATCCTTTATTGTTCTTTAGCGTAGCATAATATTCCATTGTGTGAATGTACCATAATTTGGTTATACATTCATCTGTTGATGACCATTTAGGTGGTTTCCATCTCTTTGCTGTAGTGAATTGTGCTGCAATGAACATAGGTGTGCATGTGTCTTTTTGTGTCCTGTCTCTCACCTCTTTAGAATGTATTCCTAGTAATGGAATTGCTGGGTCAAATGGTATTTCTATTTTCAGTTTTGTAAGGAAATGCCATACCATTTACCACAATGGTTGCACCATTTTATACTCCTACCAGTGGTGTATGAGAGTTCCAATCTCTCCGCAACCTCACCAGCATTTATTTTCGGTACTGTTGAACTTTGCCATTATTGCTGGGGTGAGATGATATCTCATCATTGTTTTGATTTGCAGCTCTCTAATGACTAAAGATTGCAAGTAATTCCTCATGTGTTTGTTGGCCACCAGCATATTGTCTTTAGTGAAGTGTCTGTTCATGTCCCTTGCCCATTTTTGAATTGCACTGCTTGTCTTTTTTGTGTTGAGGTGTTGAAATTTTCTATAGATTTTGGAGATAAGTCCTTTGTCAAATATGTCATAGGGAAATATTTTCTCCCAATCAGTAGGTTATCTTTTCACCTTTCTGATGAAGTCTTTTGATGTGCATAAGAATTTAATTTTTTAAAGATCCCAGTCATCTAGCTTCTCTTCCACCTCCTGTCCATTCTGGGTTATGTTTGATAGTCTATTTATGCCATAAATCAGGACCTCTAGATTTGCCCCCTATTTTATCTTTCATGAATTTTATGGTTTTGGGTTTTATATTTAAGTCTTTGATCCAACTTGAGTTTGTTTTTGTGTATGGAGTGAGGTATGGGTCTTGTTTCATTTTTCTGCAAGTGGATATCCAATTTTGCCAGCACCATTTGTTAAAGAGGTTATCTCTGCTCCACTTAATGGATTTTAGACCTTTGTCAAAGATCAGCTGTCTATAGATAGGTGGGCCTGTTTCTGAGTTTTCGATTCTGTGCCATTGTCTATCTGTCTATCATTGTACCAATACGACACTGTTTTGACTACTGTGGCTTTATAGTAGCTTTTGAGATCCGGGAGTGTGAGACTTTATTCTTCTTTTTCAGTAGTGCTCTGCTTATCCAAAGTCTTTTTCCTTTCCATATGAAGTTAGTAATTGGTTTTTCCATGTCCTTAAAAAATTTTGTTAGTATCTGGATCAGGATTGCATTAAACGTGTAGATTGCTTTAGGTAGTATTGACATTTTCCCAATATTCAGTCTACCTATCCATAAACAAAGCAGGTTTTTCCATTTATGTAGAGCCCTTGTCTCCTGTAGTAGTGTTTTATAGTTTTCTTTGTATAGGTCTTTTGTGTCTCTGGTAAGATATATGCTTAGATATTTTATCTTTTTAGTAGCTATTGTAAATGGGATTGTTTCTCTTGTTTCTTTTTCAGAGGTCTCTTTGTTGGTGTAGAGGAATCCAACTGATTTTTGTATGTTGACCTTGTATCCTGCCACTTTGCTGAACCTCTCTATTAGTTCCAGTAGGGTTTTTTTTTTTTTTTTTTTTTTTTGGCTGAGTCTCTTGGGTTTTCTATGTACAGGATCATATCATCTGCAAATAGAGATAGTTTTACTTCCTCTTTACCAATTTGGATGTCTTTTCTTTCTCTTTCTTGCCTTTTTGCCTTCACCAGGACTTCCTATACAATGTTAAATAGAATGGTAATAGAGGGCATCCCTGTCTGGTTCCTGTTTGTAAGGGGAATGCTTTGAGTCTTACTCCATTAATAATGATACTGGCTGTTGGCTTTGCATATATGCCCTTTATTATGTTGAGGAATTTCCTTTCTGTTCCTATTTTGCTGAGAGTTCTGAACAGGAATGGGTGCTGGATTTTATCAAATACTTTTTCTGCATCAATTGATATAATCATACAGTTCTTTTCTTTTGGTTTGTTTATGTGGTGAATTACATTGATTGTTTTTCTGATGTTGAACCATTCTTGCATACCAGGTATGAATCCCACTTGGTCAGGATGTATTATTTTTCTGATGTGTTGTTGGATTCTGTTGGCTTGGATTTTGTTGAAGACTTTTGCATCTATTTTCATGAGGGATATTGGTCTGTAGTTTTCTTTTCTAGTAGTGTCTTTCCCTGGTTTGGGTATTAATGTAATACTTGGTTCATAAAATGAGTTTGGGAGTATTCCATCTTTTTCTATGTTCTGAAATAGCTTGAGTAGTATAGGTGTCAACTCTTCCCTGAATATTTGGTAAAATTCTCTGGTGAAGCCATCAGGGCCAGGACTTTTCCTTGTGGGAAGTTTCTTCATGACTTGTTCAATTTCTTCTTTTGTTATAGGTCTGTTCAAGTATTCTACCTCTGAGTGGAATAGTTTAGGTAGGTCTTTTGATTCTAGAAATTTGTCCATCTCTTCTAGGTTCTCAAATCTGTTGGAATACAGTTCTTCATAATATTCTGTCAGTATCTTTTTTATTTTAGTTGGTTCCGTTGTGATAACACCTTTTTCATTTACTATTCTTGTAATTTACATCTTTTCTTTCTTTTCTGTTAGATTTGCCCATGGTTTGTCAATTTGTTAATCTTTTTGAAGAACCACCTTTTTGTTTTGTTGATTTTCTCTATTTTTTTTTTTCTGTCTCATTTATTTCTGCTCTGATCTTTATTATTTCCTTATTTCTAGATTCTGTAGGATTCTTTTAGTGTTCTTTTTCTAATGTTGGAGTTGTTGAGTTAGAGTGTTGATTTTGTTTCTTTCCTCTTTTTTGATGTATGCATTTATTGCTATGAACTGACCTCTGAGTACTGCTTTTGCTGTGCCCCATAGGTTTTGGTAAAATGTATCTTCATTCTCATTTGTTTCCAGGAATTATTATTTTTTTTTATTTCACTTTTTATTTATTCTATTACCCAGTAGTTTTTGAGCAGTGTGTATTGTTCAACTTCCATATGTTTGATGTTATTTTCCTTGATCTTCCTATTATTAATTTCTAATTTTACAGCATTGTGCTCCAAGAAGATGCTTTGTAGTATTTCAATGTTTTTTAATTTATTGAGGCTTATTTTATCTCCTAACTTATGATCTGGAAAATGATTCATGTGCATTGGAGAAGAATGTAAATTGTGCTTTTGTTGGGTGGAATGCTCTGTATATGTCCATGAGGTCAAGTTGGTTGATTATGTTGTTGAGTTCTTCTGTATCTTTTTTGAGTTTTTTTTTCTAGTTGATCTGTTCTTCCTTGAAAGTGGTGTGTTAAAGTCTCCTACTACTATTGTAGAGTTGTCTATTTTCCCTTGCAATTCAATTAATATTTGCTTCACATATTTTGGAGCACTTTTATTGGGTGCATAGATTTTATTATCATTATGTCTTCTTGGTCAATTGACCCTTTCAGCATCATAAAGTGTCGTTCTTTGTTTCTTATGTAGTTTTTCACCTTAAAGTCTATTTTATCAGTAATTAATATTGCCACTCCTGCTCTTTTTTGGTTACCATTGGCTTGGTATATATTTTTTTTCCACCTCTTAACTTTTGTTTTTATCTTTGTGTCTAAGGTGGGTTTCTTGTAGGCAGGATATTGATGGGTCTTCTTTTCTTATCCAGTCGGCCACTCCCTTTCTCTTGACTGGTGCATTTAGTCCATTCACACTGAGTGTACTTAGTGATAGGTATGCATTGATTGCTGTCATTCTACTGTGGGTTTTTTTTTTTTTTTTTGTCATGTTGTTGGAGTTTCCTTAGTCCATATACTTATTTGTGCTGAGTTCATTTTGTTGTCAAGTGTTTCCTCTTCTTTCTTCTTTATTGTTGGTTTTGTGCTTACTAAACCCACATATTTTCCTTCCTTCTGAGTTTGCTTAGGGGGATAGTTAATTTTCTCTGTGGTTACCTTGGAGTGAATTCTTGTCTCTATATTTTTGGAACAGTCTGTTCAAAGAGGACATTGTCCTGTTTTCCTCTCCATTTGGAAGTTTTGTATCTAGAACATTTATTCCCTCTGTTTGGTTAGTTGCTGTTGTAGTGTGCAGATTGACTTCCTTGTTTTTTAGTGTACAATGTTTTATAGTCTTATTTTGAGCATCTATTTCTGATTTTGTTTCAGTGTCGATATCATGTGTCCTGATTTTGTTGTTCTCTGTTGTGGGTTCTCTATTGAAAGAGGACTTCCTTAAACATTTCTTGTAGGGTTGGTCTGACTTTCACAAAATCTCTTGATTTCTGTTTGTCTGAGAATGTGGATTTCACCCTAGTATTTGATTGAAGTTTGGCTGGATATAGGATACTTGGTTGGAAGGTCTTTCCCTTTGGTGTTTTATATAGGCTGTCCCATTGCCTTCTTGCCTGCAAGGTTTCTGCTGAGTAATCAGAATGAAACCTAACTGCTTGATTATTGTAAGTGATATTTCTTTTTTTCCTAGGAAGCTTGAAAGATTCTTTCTTTGTCTTTGGTTTTGCTGAGTTTGATTATGATATGCCTCAGTGTTTTTCTCTTGGGATCTATCTTGTATGGGGTTCTTTGAGCTTCTTGGACAAATATCTTTTCTTCCTTCATGATACGGGGGAAATTTTCTGTTAGTAAGGCTTCCACAATTTTCACAGTGTTTTTGTTGCTGTTGTTGTTGTTGTTGTTTGCCTCTTCTTGTTCTGGAATTCCAATGAGGTGTATATTGTTTCTTTACAGGTAGTCCCATATAATTCTTAGGTTCTCTTTGTTTCTGTTAAATCTTTGTTCTGATTTTTCTTCATACAGATTGGTGTCAAAGGATTTATCTTCTATTTGGGAAATGTGTTCTTCAGCCAGTTCTAGCCTATTCTTTTGTGCTTCCACTGTGTTGTGTAATTCTGTAATTTTGGTATTCATCATCTGGATTTCTAAATGCTGTTTTTGTATCAGATTTGATTGTATATTAATCTTGTTATTTTGTTCTTGAATGGTTTTCCTGAGTTTTTCCAGGGTACTGTCTTTGTTCTTCTTGATTCTGTTTGGAGATTCCTTGAGCTCTTGTAGCATTCTATAAACATGCCTTCTAAAATTCTTCTTGGATAATTCTATTGCCCCCTCTTCCTCCACGTTTAATGAGACTTTTGTTTGGGGTTTTATTTCTATTGTATTATCCCATTGTTTTCTTTGTTGTTGTTGTTTGTTTGTTTGATTTGAGGTTGCCTGTTGTTCCCTAGACATTTTGAAGTTGTCTTTAATTGTTATTTATATAATGATATGTTTTGTCTTGATTTTATGATTTAATATTTTTGGAAAGATGGAGTAGATATATTTTATTTTTTTTTTCGTTATTAATTCAGGTGTGCTGGGTTTCTCTGCAGTTTTGTTTGTGATGATGGAATCACTGTGTATAATGTGGATTCAGGTCTCTGTTCATCATGAAGAGGGTTCATGATTTGAGCCAGCAGGTATTGTGGTGGCTTAATGTGGTTTTTCTATTGGATGAGGCAGGGGAAAGGAAGAAGAAAAGAAAACAAAGCTCCAAGGCACCAGTAGCCATTTTTAGGGCTTTAAGTAGGCAGCTAATGGTGACATACACTGTTACTCACAGGCCCTCAGCTCAAGTTT
The DNA here is from genome assembly GCF_000298275.1 of Orycteropus afer afer. Lineage (NCBI taxonomy): Eukaryota > Metazoa > Chordata > Mammalia > Tubulidentata > Orycteropodidae > Orycteropus > Orycteropus afer. The sequence continues at coordinate 11,494,145 of NW_006921626.1, read as the reverse complement.
GGCAAAGACCTGAATGGTTAGGGGGCTGCCACTTTCCATCAGGTTCAGACAGCCACAAAAAAAACCCCGTATTCCAGGCCCCTCCATGTCAAAAAGCTGTCCTGGAATAGTTATTCTGACCCATGCCACAAGTTCATCCCAGGACCCACCCACCTGCAGCGTGCTTCCCTCTCTGCTCCCAATTCAGCGGTGTCATGAGCCAGAGGGGTCTTTGTTCCACTTCTCAGAAATGCTGCCCTCTTACTTAGCAGTGATCCCAAATTTACCAATAAAAGTGGGTGCAGAAAGTAGATCCATGGAGTGGCCGCAGGTCCTCTGATGCATTCTCTCCACTGCCCCAGGGAGCCCTCTGATGATCCATCTCACTGGCCAGCTGGCGCTCTGCAGGGCGGGTTAGTTTATTTTTATTCTTTCCTGCTGTTTACCCTACCTCTCCCTCCTTTCTTTTCCTACTCCACTGAGTTTGGCCTTCTCTGACTTAATGAGCTGTTCAGAGCACCAGAATCCCTGTTTCAAAATGCTGCACCTAGTTTTTCAGGCATTAAGATGCCAGAGGGAACTAATGTGTGTGATACAGGTAACATGCCTTCTTCCCAACCCCCATAACAATTCTTGAGACATAAAGGTTTATTTTACTATAATAGAGTCATGTTCAACATGGCCTTCCCAGGATAAAAGCCAAGTATTAAATTTACAGCCAAGCTAAGGATGATGGGCAAAATACATCTGTTACCAGTTTATTAAATGAGTTGGACTCTTAGAGTACAGTTGTCTTTCAATCCCTTTCTAGGAATTCACTCCCCATTCCTTAGATCTTGGGCAGATATTACAGTTTTTTTTTTAATTATTGTTATTTTCAGCAATAACAGATTCTCTGGCTACTTTGGAGTCCCTGGGTGGTGCAAATAGTTAAATGCTCAGCTATTCATTGAAAATTTACAGGTTCAAGTCCACCCAAAGGCACCTCAGAAGAAAGTCCTGGTGATTTATCTCTGAAAAATTAGCCACTGAAAACCCTATGGAGCACAGTTCTACTCTGGCACATATCAGTCAAAGTCATCTCGATAGCAACTGGTCTGGCTACTTTCAGGTAATAAAATATCCAGTCTAATATCAAATTACAGACTGTAATTCAACTTAATATTCTCATTTCTTCTAGCCCAGGCCTCCCTCTGGATTTAGACTTCTCTCTTTCTCATTCATTCATGGGATAAAGTTTGAGGCTTCTCCATGGTAAGTAAGAGGACTAGAGGAGAGGCAATGGAGAACAGAGTCCTCTGAGCACAGTGCTTTTATGGGTTCTTCTGAGCACCTCCCTCCTGGGTACTCAAATACAGACTTCAGTCCTTAGGCACTGTAAATCCTCCTATTGGTTTACAGGCTTCCCCCTCCCTACTCTCAACCCAGCTTCTACATCCAACAGGGTATCCCATCCTCTTCCTGCTGTAGATGCCTCACTCTGGCAAGAAAGTCTTGGTTAAAGTTCTTTTCAGGTGACTCACAGCTTACCCCTTGAACTCTAGAGAACCTGTGTCAAGGTCTCTAGGTGAGTTTTCTCTAGGTGATTCCTTTCTATTAAGGTGAAGGAGAAGGACCTCCCTCTTCAGCCCCCCAAGATAGGGTGGAGGTTGTGTACAGTGCACCGGCAACTGTCTCCAGAGCAGACATCATATTGGCCTCTTCAACTAACACTGACCTTTTCTTGTATAACTGCCAGGTGGCTGATGAGAAAAGGGGCACAGCTAGTTTGTAATCACTGCATCTATAGTCTCTTACCTATTGTTCTTGGCCTCTGGTGCTCCTGAAGTTTTGAGACAATATGAAAAGTTGTGTTTAATATCCTGCTGCATAATTATGACACAAAAGATACCTTAATGTTGCACAAAAGATACTTTAATGTTGTTGTTAAGTGCCATCCAGTTATCTCTAACTCATAGCGGCCCCATGTACAGCAGAACGAAACACTGCCCAGCCCTGTGCCAGCTCCATGATCCTTGCTATTCTCGAGGCCATCTTTGCAGCCACTGTGTCAACCCATCTCATTGAGGGCCTTCCTCTCTTTCATCCACCCTCCACTTTATCAAACATGATAGCCTTCTCCAGGTAATGATCCCTTCTGACAACATGACCAAAGTAGGTAAGACAAAGTCTGGTCATTCTTGCTTCCAAGGAGCATTCTGGCTGCACTTCCTTCCAGGCAAAATTTGTTAGTTCTTTTAGTAGTCCATGGTACTTTCAGCATTCTTTCCCAACATCACAAGTCAAAAGCATCAACACTTCCTTGGTCTTTCATATTCGTTGTCCAGCTCTCACATGCAAATGAGGTGATTGAAAACACCATGGCTGATGTCAGGTGCACATTAGTCTTCAAAGAGATATTTTTGCTCTTCAGAACTTGAACGAGGTCCCTTGAAGCCAATTTTCCCAGTGCTATACATTGTCTGATATCTTGACTGCTGGCTTCCATTGGTGTTGACTATACAACCAAGTATTATGAAGTCCTTGACAACTTCAATCTATTTCCATTTATCATGATGCTGCTTATTGGTCCAGTTGTGAAGATTTTAGTTTTCTTTAAATTGAGATGTAACCCATTCTGCAGACTGTAGTCTTTGATCTTCAGCAGTAAGTGTTTCAAGTCATCCTCACTTTCAGCAAGCAATGTTGTGTTGTCTGCATATCTCAGGTTGTTAATGAGTCTCCCTCCAATCCAGATGCCACATTCTTCTTCATATGGTTCAGCTTCTCAGATTATTTGCTCAGCATGCAGACTGAACAAGTATGGTGAAAGGATACAGCCCTGACACACACCCTTCCTGATTTTAAACCATGCAGTATGCCCTTGTTCTATTCAAACAGCAGCCTCCTCATCTATGGCCAGGTTCCTCATGAGTACAATTAAGTGTTCTGGAATTCTCATTCTTCTCAATGCTATCCACAATTTGTTATGATCCACACAATCAAATGTTTTTGCATAGTCAAACATTTTTTTTGGTATTCTTTGCTTTCAACCAGGATCCATCTTACATCAATGATGATATCCCTCACTCCATGTCCTCTTCTGCATCCAACTTGCATTTCTGGAAATTCGCTGTAAATATACTGTTGCAACCATTTTTGAATTGCCATCAGAAAGATTTTACTTGCATGCGATATTAATGATATTGTTCAATAATTTCCACATTCTGTGGGATTACCTTTCTTTGGAATGGGTACAAATATGGATTTCTTCTAGTCAGTTGGCCAGGTAGCTTGTCTTCCAAATTTCTTGGGATAGCTTAGTGAGTGCCTCCAGTGCAGAATCCATTTGCAGAAACATCTCAGTGGTATTCTGTCAATTCCTGGAGCCTTGTTTTTTGCCAGTTCCTTCAGTGCAGCTTTGACTTCTGCCTTCAATACCATTGGTTCTTGATCATATGCCACTTCCTGAAATGGAGGAACACCAACCAATTCTTTTTGGTATAGTGACTCTATGTATTCATTCCATCTTCTTTTGATGTTTCCTGCATCATTTAATATTTTGCCCAAAGAATCTTTCAATATCACAACTCGAGGCTTAAATTTTTTATTTAGTTCTTTCAGCTTGAGAAATGCCAAGCATGTTCTTCCCTTTTGGTATTCTAACTCCGGGTCTTTGCACATTTCATTATAATAATTGACTTTGTCTTCTCAAGTTGCTCTTTGGAATCTTCTGTTCAGTTCTTGTATCTTGTTATTCCTTCCATTTGCTTAGCTACTCATCACTCAAGGGCAAGTTTCAGAGTCTCTTCTGACATCAATTTTGGTCTTTTCTTCCTTTCCTGTCTTTTTAATGACCTTTTGCTTTCTTCATGGATGATGTTCTTGATGTCATTGCACAGTTCCTCTGGTTTTCAGTCATTGGTGTTAAATGCATCAAATCTATTTCTTAGATGGTCTTTAAATTCAGGAGGGATACAATCAAGGTCATATTTTGGCTCTCGTGGACTTGTTTTAATTGTGTTCAACTTCAACTTGAACTTGCATATAAACAGTTGATGGTCTATTCCACAATCAGCTCCTGGCCTTGTTTTGAGCTTTTCCATTGTCTTTTGCCACAAATGTAGTCAATCTGATTCCTGTGTACTCTGTCTGGCAAAGTCCATGTGTATAGCTGCCGTTTGTGTTGTTGAAAAAATGTATTTGCAAGGAATAAGTCATTGGTCTTGCAAAATTCTATCATGTGATCTCCAGCATTATTTCTATCACCAAGGCCAAATTTTCCAACTACCAGTGATTCTTCTTTGTTTCCAAATTTTGCATTCCAATCACCAGTGATAATCAGCACATCTTGATTGCATGTTT
>NW_006921626.1:11438670-11488771 GCF_000298275.1 Orycteropus afer afer | reverse complement strand
TTCATACATATTTTGTTTTGTGACATTAACTGCCATCCCCACGGTATGACAGCACCCTTCTCACTTCTTCCTTTTGTTTACCATTTCCATTCACCTGCCCTTCTTTCTTATCCTTCCCTGCCTTCTGAGCTTTACCCTTGGGCAAATCCTGCCCTTTGATCTCCTCTGCTTGATTGTTGTAAGAAGTTTTTACCTCTATGTTTTTATTGTTCACTTGATAGTCCTGTCTCTTGTTTGGCTGAGGTCAGTTCCAGGAAGTGAGTTCAGTTCCAGGCTTCAAAGGGGTCTAAGGACCATAGTCTGAGGAGTTCAATCAGTCTCTATCAGAGCAGTAAGCCTGGTCTTATTTTTTTAAAACTATTCTTTTTTAGTTTTGTTCCACATTTTTCTCCCATTCTATCCAGGATCTCCTATTGTGATTCCTTTCAGAGTAGTCAGCAGTGGTAGCTGGGCACCATCTAGCTCTTCTGGTTTCATGGTCATGGAAGCTGGAGTTCCCATAACCCATTAATCTTCTTTGCTCCAGATGGGTAGAGACCAATAGTTGCACCTTAGATAGCTGCTCACTAGCTTTTAAGAACTAAGTCACTACTTATTACATAGAATATTTTTCTTTGTGTGTGTGTGTGTATGTTATGCCAATTGGCCTTATGTCCCCTAAGACTATGTATGGTCCTGAGCCCCCAGGCCCAGCAACTCATTCCTGCAAGGTGTTTGGTTATGGCTAAGAAGTTTTTATACCTTTGCCTCTATATGCTCTACTATAATCATGGATATATTTGCAGCAAATACAGATACATATGTATAAATATCTTATTTATTTGTATTTATAAATATAAACATATAGCCAAAACTATTTATATTTATGGTGTAGTCCCATTCACCTTCCCACCACTGTTTAGCTTGCATGTCTATCTATATATCCACTCATAGATTATTGTTATTACTGTTATTGTCGAATTGCGCATCTAATAGTATTTGCCTTCATTGCCTGTAACTGTTGTGTTCCTCCCAGTGTCTTCCTCTGCCTTGATCATTTTGTGCTGACCTTCCCCTTTTTATATATTGCCTTTTCTTTAATGCAAGTTAATACATGTCTACCCTCTGTTTAGGAGCTCTGGTGGTGTAGTGCCTAAGGCATCTGACTGCTAACCAGAAGGCTGGGCTGTTGGTTCAAACCTACCAGCCACTCCTCAGAAGGAAGATTGGGCAATCTACTTTCATAGAGATACCACCTCAGAGACCCAATGAGGAGTCTCTATGAGTCAGATCCGACTCAACAAGAGTTTCTTTTGTTTTTTTTTTCCACCTTCTACTTAGTGATTTACTCTCCGTTTCCCTCCCACCCCTGGTAACCTCCAAAGAATGTTTTTTTCTGTGCATAAATCTTTCCTTGATCTTTTGCAGTTGTGGTTATATACATCATTTGTCCTTCTGTGACTAATTTCACTCAGCATAATGTCCTCTAGGTTTATCCATTATTCTTTAACACTGTGTAGTATTCTGTTATAAGTATGTACCATAGTTTGTTTATTCATTCATTTGTTGATGGACACTTAGGTTGTTTCCATCCTTTTGCTATTGTGAATAATGCTGTGATGAACATGAGTATGCATATATGTGTTCATGTCATGGTACTTATTTCTCTAGAATATATCCTAGTGGTGGGATTGCTGGATAATATGCTATTTCTATTTCCAATTTTTCAAGGAAATGCCATGCCATTTTCCACAGTAGTTGTGTTATATCTGTAGATTGCTTTGAGTAGTATTGACATTTTATTTTTACAATGTTAAGTCTTCTTATCCATAAGCATGGTATAATCTTCCATTTATGTAGGCCCCTTTTGTTTTCTTATAGTAGTGTTTTTTAGTTTTCATTGTATAGGCCTTCGGTATCTCTGATTAGATTTATTCCTAAGTATTTCATCTTTTGGGTGCCTATTATAAATGGTATTGATTTCCTTTTCAGAGTTGTTTTTGTTAATGTAAAAGAAGTCGACTGATTTTTGTGCTGATCTTACACCCTGTCCCTTTGCTGAAATCTTCTCTTAGTTCCAGTTATTTTCTTGTTGAGCCTCTAAGATTTTCTGTATATAGGATCATATCATCTGCAAATAGAATTTTACTTTTTCTTTCTTTCTTTCTTTTTTGCCAATTTTTGCTGCTCTTTGTCTAATTTTTGAAGGTGTTTAGTTAAGATGCTGAATTTTGGTTCTTTCTTCCTTTATGATGTGTACCTTTATTGCTATAAATTTTCCTCTGAGCTCTGCCTTTGATATTCCCAAAGATTTTGGTGTGTTGTGTTTTCACTCTCATTTGATTCAAGGGATTTTTAAATTTCTTCTATTACCTAGTAGTTTTTTTTTTTTTAGCAGTGCCTTATTCAGTTTCTATGTATTTGATATTTTCCCTTGATATTCCTCTTGTTGATTTCTATTTTTATAGTATTGTAATCTGAGAAGATGCTTTGTAGTATTTCAATGTTTTTTAATTTGTTGATATTTCCTTTGTGGGTAATATGTGGTCTATTCTGGAGAATATTCCACATGCAGTAGAAAATAATGTATATTGTATTGTTGTTGGGTGGAGTGTTCTGTATATATTTATGAGGACTAGTTGTTTGACTGTGGTGTTTAGATCTTCTGTATCTTTGATCAGTTTTTTTCTGGTTGTTTTGTCCTTCATTAAAAATGGTATATTAAAGTGTACTACTATTGTGGAGTTGTCTATTTGTCTTTTCAATTCTGTTAAAGTTTGATCTATGTATTTTGGGGCTCTTTTGTTGGGTACACAGATATTTATTATGATTATGTCCTCTCATTGTATTGACCCTTTAATCACTATATAATGACTTTCCTTGTTTTTTTTTTTTTTTTTTTGCTGGTTTTTCCTTTAAAGTCTGTTTTATTAGAAATTAATATTGCTATACCTACTCCTAGTTGGTTGCCATTTGCTTGATATATGTTTTTCCTTCCTTTGATTTTTAGCTTATTTTTATTTTTGTGTCTAAGAAGTGTCTCTTATAGACAGCATATTGATGCATCAAGTTTCCTTATCCATTCTGCTACTCTCTGTTTCTTGACTGGTGCATTTAATCTATTTATAGTCAGTGTAATTGTCAATAGGTATGAATTTATTGTTGTCAGTTTTTTTGTTTTGTTTTTGGCATGTGTAATATTGATAGTTTCTTTGTTCCATATATTATTCTGTGCTGAGTTCATTTTGTTTACAAATTTTCTTATCATTTCTTTCATTGTTGTTTAGTGTTAACTGAGTTTTTATCATTTTCTTTTTTATTTTAGAAGATTTATTGATTTTCTTTGAGGTTACCCTGTAATTTATTATCATCTTTTCAAGTTTAAAGCAGTCCATTCTATCTTGATATGGTCTTCACTTCTACATTTGAAAGTTCTGTAACTAGACCATTTATTCTCTTTTTTTGTTTTGTTTTGTGATTGTCATCGTTTACAAATTGATATCACTGGTTCCCTATTTTAGTCTTGTATGTGTATCTTCATTTTGATATTTCTATATCTGGGTTGATTTCCTGGTGATGTTGCTGAGTGTCTTATTCTCAGGTTGTTGTTTGGCATTGTTGGTTTTCTGCCCAAAGGACTTCCTTTAGTATCTCTTGTAAGGGTGGTCTAGTTTTTACAAATTCCCTTGATTCCTGTTTACCTGAAAATGTCCTAATTTCACTATCATAAGTAAGGGACAATTTTGCTAGATATATAATTTTTAGTTGGCATTTTTTTTTTTTCTTTCAGGGTTTTATATATGTCACCCCATTGCCTTCTCTCCTGCATGGTTTCTGTGAAAAACAAAAAATTAGTCTCATTGGTTCTCCCTTGTAGATAACTTTTCATTTTTCCTGAGCTCGTTTCAGGATTCTTTCTTTGTCTTTGTTTCTGAAATTTTGATTATGATATGTCTTAGTAATTTTTTGGGGGGATCGATCTTATTTGGAGTTCATTAAGCTTTTTGAATGCATATCTTCTAGTCTTTCATGATATTAAGATGTTTTCTTCCAACAAATCTTTGGTGCTTTTTTTCCTCGGTGTTTTTCTTCTTTTGTTTCTTCCTGTTCTGGAATTTCAGTAACACTGAAGTTATTCCTCTTGGTGGTGTCTCACATAATTCTTAGGCTTCCTTCATTTTTTTCCATTCTTTTTTCTGATTGTTCCTCTAAGAGATTAATTTAGCTAATTCTATCTTTCATTAATTTAATCACACTTTTTCTGCCCTTCCAATATATTATCTATTTCTGAGAGATTAGTGTTAATCTTCTGGATTTCTATTTTCTGTTTTTGTATGGTTTCTAGATTTCTGATTGTTTTATCAATTGGTTCTTGTATTGTGTTTTTGGATGCTTCTAGAGTTTTTTGGGCGTTCCTTGATTTTTTTCTGTGGTTTCCTTGATTTTTCTCTCAATCCATTTAAGGTACTTAAATATAATTCTTTTGAATTTCTTATCAGATAGTTCACATAGCATTTCTTCCTCCAGAAGTTTTTCTGGTCTTATATGTTGGTCACTAAGTTTAACAATTTTGTTCTGTTTATTTGTGTGATTTGAAGTTGACTGTAGTATCAGAGATATTGTGGTGTTAGTGTATTTGTTTTTTGATTGTATGTTGGTTTGCCAGGCACTCTGGTGGTGCTGTGCCTGAGGCGTTTGACTGCTAACCAGAAGGCTGGTAGTTCAAACCCACCAGCCACTCCTCAGAAGAAAGACGGGGCAATCTACTTCCTTAAAGATACCCCTTCAGAAACCCAAAGAGGGGTCACTATGAGTTGGATTTGACTCGATGGCAGTGAGTTAGTTTTTTTTGTGTTTTGGTATGTTGGTTTGCTTACCTTGATTTTTTTTTTGTTTTGTTTTACTACATCCAGGTACTGGGATAGGTGTGCTACTCTGGTTACTAGTTTGGCAGCACTGGGGCACTTACCACCTGTCTCTAGGTGGATTTGGTAGCAGGTGGGAATATGGATGTAAGTCTCTGATTACTAATTGTGTAGAGCAGTTGAGAGCAGACTGGGCTGCTGTCTGTCATCTATCTAGTAGTGCTGGAAGAGGTGGTGGCACTTGCTGGAAGAGTGGATGTGATGGTAGATGTGGCAATTATGGCTGGGTAGGCTTGCTAGCTCCCAACCACTGGGGAAAAAGAAGAAAAGAAAGAAAAAATAAATGGTGGGGAAGAGGGGAAAAAATGAAAAGAAAAAAACGAGAGTTGGGGAAAGAAAGAAAACCTATGAAGAAAGGGAAAAAGCAAAAAAATCGTATAGTACCAGCACAAGCACTAGCTGCCAAACATGACTACAGCAGGAATGTGTCACTGGCTCCGGGAGAACACTTACCACTAAACACAGAGGGCTGGGGTTGGGCATTGACTCCATAGGTTCAAAAAATTTTATAAAGGGGGTAGAGGAAGAAAGAAAGATGAGAGGGAAAAAGTGTTAAAGCACTGACACAGGTATTAGCCATCAAAAACAGCTGCAGTGGGAATGCAGAGCTCATTCTGTGGCAGCATACACCACCATTTTTTGGGGGGGCAGGTGCAGCTAACTATGGAGTAGGAAGGAGGTGGGTATTTGCTTTGTGGGATCCAAAAATAATCCCAAAAAACAAAGAGCAGGAAGAGTAAGAAAAGAAAGGAAGGAAGGGAGGAAGGAAGGGAGAAAGAAAGAAGGAATGACCAAAGGGGAAAGAAGAAAGAACTAAGAAGGAAACAAAAAAAGAAAAAGCACAGTGCTGGCAAAATGCTTGCCACCAAATGGCTGTAGTGACCATGCAGTGCTTGCTCTGTGAACGAATGCACGGCTAACTGGGGTGGGCATTGCCTGTTCTGTAGGATCAAATATTAAAAAGTGGGGAGGGGAGGAAAGAGGAAGAAAAAAGGAAAAGAAAAAAATAGGAGACAGAGAAGAACTAAGATGAAAGATTAAAAATAATGGCACAGCACTGTCAGTAGGGGTTTGACAGGCCACCAGATGAATTGGGGTGAGATGTACCATGTCTCTGGTCACTGGGAGGTCATGCAAAGTAAGAGAGGGTGATTACACTTGTTTGGTTGCTGATCACCAGTGTGGGTGCTGGTGCAGTCCTGGGCAAGTGATGCTAGTATCTGGTTTTTGCCCAGATTGGAATGCTGCTTGCAATAATTCTACATGGCCTCACTGTGTCAGTTAGCAGTTCACAGCTCTGTATGCCTCCTTGTTCACTGATTTCATTCAATCTCTTCCTCTAATTTTTTTTTTTTTTTTTTAATCTATCTCTTTATCATTTCCTTTGAAACTCTGGGTTCCAGAATTGTCACCAATACCCATTTCACTTGGTTTCTCAAGTCTTTTTTGTAGAGGGTCTGGATTGCATATCTGCTTAGTCTACCATCTTGGATCCTCCTCACTACTACTAATCTTTAGCACTGATAAAACTTGAGATTTCTGTCAGCAACCATAGCTCTTCTTCATGTTGGAGACTCTCCAGACAAGTGTCCCTGGACTATCCAGAAAATTTGTGCCAGGATCCTAGGCACTTAGACCCCTGGGCTGCTACCTGTGCTAGGAACCACAAGGAAGAGGGAGTCAGCAGGCTTCTCATTTGTCCAGGAAAATCCTCTCTGTGCCCAGGCCAGCAGGTACTCACAGGTCATGGCCAGATTCTTCCTAAACTCCACATGGGATCCAGTGGAAGAAAGTTGGCAGTGGGAGATGGTTCTGAGTAAAACTTTTTGATGATGCATCTGACTGGTGGCAGAGCTGCACCAGTCCCAACAATTTATTTCTTGATTGAAGTATGTCAAACTTGCTGTTTTGCTCAACTCAGCTTTCATGTATGACATACCTCCAACTTTAAAAATCCATCCAATTCGTTTTCAGTAATATGTTGCTGTCATTATATTTCAAGATCCAATGCAAAATTCAAATCTTGAATAGCTTTGACCTGATTCATTGCATCATCAGCATTCATTTACCCTCTTTCTGAAGAGCAAGTACAGGTTGAAAGGGGGAAATTATGATCTTGCAATTACACTGTATTACCACTAGATGGAGATCTTATAATGGTAAAATGAAACACTGATTCCATTTCTTAAAGGAAACCAGAAAATGGTAAATTAGAAGCTGAAACTTATAAAGCTGGCAAGAAAAACATAGCAGGCAGTAAAATATATGCATATTTAGTCAGAAATGAATAACATGTGAAATGCAAGTTTGCAAGAAGCTGGGATTGCCTATTTTATGTTTGTACTGTATGATCTTGTATATAAAATCATAGTAATTATGTGTTCTTATAATTTTCCTCATGAAGAAACCAAGATCCAAGGATGTGAAATGATTTATCAAAATACAAAAAATAACATATTTATTTTATTTTTAATTTTAAAAATTCGGTTTCATGATCTCTCTGGTGTGTTTACTACTACCCGTCTGTCACTTTGCTATATTATAGTGGCTTATATGTTGCTATGGTGCTGGAAGCTATGCCACCAGTATTTCAATTACCAGCAAAGTCACCCATGGTGGACAGGTTTCAGCAGAGCTTCCAACTAAATAGACTAAGAAGAAAGGCTTGGCAATCTAGTCGATGAAAACAGAATATTGTCCAAGACTTTGATTTGCTTACATTGAACGAGCCATCACAAAGGACTGATCGCTGGAGGGCATTATGTTTGGTAAAGTGGAGAGCTGATGAAGACTAGGGAAACCCTCGATGAGATGGACTGACACAATGACCACAACGTGGACTCAAACATACCAACAATCACAAAGATGATACAGGACTGGGCAATGTTTCATTGTTATTTGTAAAGTTGCCATGAGTTGGAGCCAACTCTACAACAAGTAATAACCACAATACAGTATATTTAGCTATTAAGACTATAGATAACAGAAAGTCAGGATTAGAATTTTCTAATTTATATCTGTCTCCCACATCTCTACAAAGTACATAGGAATAACAATATCTCTAGCATAGCAACTATTTTTGAACATCTATTATGTGCCAAGCATCATGTTAAAAATTAAAAACCAAACCCACTGCTGTCATGTTGATTCCAACTCATAGCAATCCTGTAGGACAGAGTAGAACTACTCGATATGGTTTCCAAGCCTATAATCTTTACAGAAACAGTTTGCCACTTCTTTCTCCCCTGAAGCAGCTGGTGGGTTTGAATCAATGACCTTTTAGTTAGCAGCTGAGTGCTTAACAACTGCGCTACCAGGGCTAATGCACAGAAATGGTCTATATTACCATCATCCTCATTTTTTAGATAAGAAAACAGAGGCTCAGAGAACTTAAGCAACTAAATCAATGGCACAGAACTAGTAACTAAAAGCTCAGGAATTCAAACCCAGACTTGATACAAACCAAGGTGCACTGGTTTTCACTGCATTGACTGCCTGTCAGCACCATGCTGGGCAGTCAGGACTGCTCCGGAAACACTTCTTTCAGAGCATGGATTTCTGGGTTCCTGGTGGAAAGAGCTGGGGACTCATTTGCTTTCTGACACCCTAGCTGAACTAAGGGGAAGCAGCTTTGCTCTATTGCTTTTGGGGCAATGGGTTGGAGAAACACTAAGGTATAAACACAAACAAGACCACACTTTTTATACTTCCTGGACACAGTCATTATTCATGGAAATGAGAGGGATGGACCAGGTGATGACTCCTTTCATCAAATATGTATTCAATGTCTATTACGTCCCCTGGGTGGTATAAAAGGTTAATGTGCTTGGCTACTGACCAGAAGGTTGGAGGCTCAAGTCCACCTGGAGGCATCCTAGAAGAAAGGTCTGTTGATTTACTTCTGAAAAACCAGCCCTTGGAAACCCTGTGTAGCACGGTTCTACTTTCACACATGCTGAGTTGCTATGAGTTGGAGTCAAAGCCAAGGCTTGCTTTTCTTTTCTTTTTTTTTTTTTATTTCCTCTAGGATACAAAAACCACAAAACCAACCCATTACCATTGTGTCATTTCTGGCTCATAGCGACCCATGTGGTACTTGATCTCTGAGCTCTTGGTCTGGCGGAGTAGACAAACAATAATGACTTGTTTCATTCTTGTTTGCAGTGAGTGGAGAATGACTCAGATGCAAAGCAAGGGTTGGAGGAGTCAGACTCAGAGCTCCAAGGAGGGGCTTCATCAGCCCAGTAGTCAGAAGGCATCACGGTGTGTGTGTGTGTGTGTGTGTGTGTGTGTGTGTGGTGGGGGTTACTGACCTCACCAGATCCTCTCCACCATTTGGCTTTGGTCTTCAGCTGATAGCCAGAGACCAACTGTTTGTTTTCAATTAAACATCAAGCAGTGGCTTGAGAAAGTATCTCATTAGTGTCTTGACTTGCCCTTTCTCCCAGGCATGCAGGGTCGGTGTCCACATCACAAGGAGAGGACACTGTGCCTCAGCTGGCTCTCAAGGGAACCTGCAGGGATATCATGTTTTAAGAAAATTCTTGAATCTGGAACCCTGTGGTTTAGGTCCATTGTAAAGCACTGGGCTTTAAGACTGCTGTCAGTTACTTGCTTGGAGGCATTTAAATTAAATATGCTTTTCAGAATTAGGCTGATATATGTAGTAGGATTCCAGAATGTGATGAAGGAAATCTGGCTATCCATTTGAAGTCTGGCTTGTGGAGCACGTAATATGGTCTATCTTCTGGGATACTGCCCTCCAGGAGTTAATGGCAGAGGTCACAGACTAGTATTTGCTAAGCCCGTTGTGTGGGTCATCTCATCCAACATTCATAGCACTCTAGAGCATATGCTCTGACCTTGGACATCTTGCGACAACCCCTAACCCAAGAGGGTGCTGGATAGGCAGTGCTTAAAGCCTCGGCCCTTTAATTACTGCAGGCTCAAAGAGCAATCCTTTTGATCACAAACGTAGTGCAGACGGGAAAAGGGATACTATGGCCATCCTAGAGGAGCAGCCAATGGTCTGGCTTCAGAAAGCAAGTGCTGACCCATGTTTCTAATTAGCTTCTGGAAGAGCCTCCTCAGGGCTACCCCAGTCAGTCTCCAACTTGTCAGTACAACCAGTGACCGCTAGCCTTGGTGATACACAACAATAGCCCATTCAGCGAACTTCTCAGCACCTGCTCCTCCAAGCTCGAGGCTGGGCACTGGGTGTGGAGATAAAATGGGCCTGGCCCCCAAACCTGGAGCTCAATCTGAGGAGAAAAGGAATAAATCAGAAAATCAAACATTTATTTGTGTGAATATTTGGTCTCTAAACCAAAAGCCACAAACACTAGGACCGTGTCTGTTTTGTTCTCTGCCTACCTTTGTGTCTACACTTAAATATACCTCAAGAAATATTTTCTGAATAAATGAATATTGAAGCAAGGTAAAAGAGACAGCACTCACTGCTTATATTCATACTACAGATTTCTAAAAATTGGTCTCCTCCACCTTTAAAAAGGAGTCCTGGTAGCATCATGGTTAAGTACTTGGCTGCTAAACTGTAAGGTTGGATGTTCAAACCCATTCAGTGTCTCCAGGAGAAAGATCTGGCCATCTGCTCCTGTAAAGATACAGCCTAGAAAACCCTATGGAGCAGATCTAGTCTGCCATGTGGGGTTATTATGAGTCAATAACTGACTTGACAACACCTAACAACAATTACTGATAAAGTGTACCCAGAGTATTTAGAAGAAGAGTAAAAAGGGCACTTGTGTAGAATAACTAATGATAATTAAAGCTCATGGCTCATTTACCTTTACACTCTTGGATGCCCATGGTAAGAGGGGCATCATTCCCACTGGGAAATCTCATTACTCTGTGGTGTGATTATTTTTTCCAGTTCATCTAAGAGACCCAAATGCATACAGAACTCCACATGTAAGGACAGGATTCAGTGATACACTAGACAAAGATCCTCACCACCTGGGTCCCACCTATGTGCATGGGCAGAAGAGCACCATGGCCCCTCAATTGTCATACACTGACTTTTACAAATGCAATGGTTGAGTGAGATCTGCAGGATAAATGCTTCAGTGGGATCACCTCCAATATAGTTCTATATTGCAAATGTAAGGGTGCCATCATTCACTTTGGAAAATGACCTTACTATCAACAAGGTAAATGCTTTCAAATTATGATCACTGATTCAATCACTCTCATTTCATTCTTTTTGAGGCCCCATTTGTGAGACTGGTAAACAGGTTCTGACAAAAGTCCACATGTGCAGAGGTCTCATCTAAGATAAAAGTCTCTAGTTTTTATGTTTTCTCACCATCACTGTGACCAAGGAACATTGTGTCCCTCTTGCTGAAATACTCTTCAAAACTAGAACTCTGGGTTTCAGCTATATTATCACTATGAAACATCTGTCAGGAGCCTAAAGGAAACTCCACCTCAATTCAAGTAGAAATAATTATTCCATCTGACCAGTAATTGGGCACGGTTTAGGGGGCTCATGTAACACTCAGTTCAGATAGGAAGAAAGATTCAGTTCACATTCCAAAAACTTCAGTCACATCGAAATGAGCCTGAGCAAGGGTTTTCTTCAGACTCTTGGACACCAGACCCTCATCTGTCCACATTGCACAAAGTGGAGACCACTTGGCATTATCCTAGATGAGCATTCAAGAAGAAAACTTGATTACAAAGCATGGAGAGAGAGAGAGAGTAAAGAATACTGTATATAGAAAGATACTATCATGGTTCCTATCTTTAAAACATAGTGTCAGTATGTGGAACTACATAAACAATTAAGTTTTGTAAAAATATAAGACGATTTAACTAAATGGTAATAGTCAACTAATGACTAATTGGCAACAGAATGACATAGGTAACAAATCTTAAGATATTAGAAAATAGAGCCACTGTAGGGAGCTCTGGTGGTGTAGTGCCTAAGGCATTTGACTAGAACCAGAAAGCTGGTGGTTCAAACCCACCAGCCAATCCTTGGAAGGAAAGTTGGGCAAGAAACCCAAGGAGGGGTCACTATGAGTCAGAATTGACTTGATAGCAGTGACTTTGGTTTTTTTATGGTTTAAACTAGACTATCCTGAGATGGCCTCACAGATGACATGGAGCTGCAGAAAGCCCTTGAAGGCAGGTATGAAAGTGACCAATATTTCTTCTTGTATTCAACATATTTAGCCACTAAGTCTGAACTTTAACACCTGAAGTCTGCTGTTTCCTGAAATGTCTGATGTGGCTTGTATTTTGACTATGCTCAGTTAGTTTCCAAGGATAACAGCCAAGCTCTATCTGATAATTATTTATCTACGGAAATTATCAGTAACCCCATCAATTTCGGCAAGGCTGTCTTGAACTGACGTAGAGTTTGGGGGTGAGGCTAGATAAGCTTCCACACAGCCACCACATGGCTGTCCTCCAAGAGCTTATGCTGGCCTCTGACCACTCAGGCCCTTAGCACACAGTGTCTCAGTCAATGATATCCTGCCACACAGCACCCAGGGCTGTTTCAGTCCTGTACAACAAATATGAGGATGGGTAATTGTGACTACAAAGATGATTAAGATAAACTTTTATAGACTGGAGAGACAAACAGCCTTCACATGAATTTCATATAAATTTAATATAGTGAGTGCAACAGTAGGGCAGAGACTTGCATGTTGTTATGTTGCTGAACAGGTTTCAGTAGAGTTTCCAGACGAAGACAGATGAGGAAGAAAGGCCTGGCAATCTGCTTTTGTCACTAAAATCAGTCACTAGAAACTCTAAATTGCAACTGTCCCATCTGCAAGTGATCATGGGTATGGCCAGAACCAGGCATTTTTTGTTTTTTCTGCATATGGATGCCATGAGTTGGTTGCTGACTCAACACAACAAGGGAACATGGAGGGGTTAGATGAGGCAGGAAATGTATCTTGAAAAAGTAACCAGGTCAAGGGAGAGAGTTAATGGGAAGGGCATTACAAGAAGACAGAATATCATGAGCAAAAAACATGAAGGTAAGAACTTTGTGGAAATGCAGTAGTATCCTGCACTAACTAGTTCCTTTGTGAGATCTGATTGTTAAACATTCAGGAATTTCACTCTGTAGTTGTTAAAACTTTGGTAGCTTAACATTACCCATGCTGGAACTTAAGAAATTGGCAAATGCTACAAATAAGGACCTTTTTTTTTTTTGCCTTTTGGAGAGCTGGTTTATCACCACATTTGAACTATATCAAACAAAATGGAAGCTATTTACAAACAGTAAGGCATTTAATCCCCTATTGTTGATTCCTTTAAGAAGATGAGACCTTTAAAAGGCCTTTACTTCTTAACTTTTTTTCTTAGACCTCTGAATGCTCTCCTCATAGAGTTTGTTATATGGCTTCTTGTTGTAGTGACACAAGGACAGGATAGAGCTGTCCCATAGGATTCCCAAGGATGAAAGACTTTATAGAAGTAGATTGCCATGTCGTTCTTCCATGGAGCAGCTGGTGGATTTGAACTATGGACCTTTTGGTTACCAGCTGAACACTTAATCACTGCACCACCAGTGCTCCTTATTATATGGCTTAGGATATTTTATTTACTTTTATTTTTCAGTAAAGTAGAATCATAGTACAGTGTTAAGAATGTGGGTTATAGAGCCAGCCTGTAGAATCTCAGCTCTACTTACTAACTCTGTAACACTGAACAAGTAGTTAATATCTCTGTGTCTCGGTTTCCTCACTTTTGAGAAAGAGACTACAATAATTCTCACCTCAAAGAACTAAATGAACTAATACTTGTGAATATACATATAACAGTACCTGGCCCATAGTTATGCCCTTCATAAATGTTATCTACCTGGAGTTAAAAAACTGAAAGGGAACACACTTGGCATTTCTCAAGTTGAAAAAACTGAAGAAAAAATTCAAGACTTGAGTTGCAATATTAAAGGATTTTATGAGAAAAATATTGAGTGATGCAGGAAAGATCAAAAGAATATGGACAGAATGTACAAAGTCACTGTAACAAAAAGAATGTTTGAAGTTCACCCATTTCAGGACATAGCACGTGATCTAGAACCAATGGTATTGAAGGAAGAAGTCTAAACTTCACTGAAGGCATTGGTGAAAAGGCTTCAGGAATTGACAGAATTATCAATTGAGATGTTTCAACAAAGAGATGCAATACTGGAAGCACTCACTCATCTGTGCCAAGAAATTAGGAAGACAGCTACCTGGCCATCTGATTGGAAGAGATCGATATTTGTGCCCATTCCAAAGACAGGTGATCTAACAGAATGTGGAAATTATCGAACAATATCATTAATATCGTACACAAGTAAGATTTTGCTGAAGATAATTTAAAAATGGTTGCAGCAGTAGTACATCAATAGGAAACCACCAGAAATTCAAGCTGGATTCAGAAGATGTGGAATGAGGGATATCATTGCTGACATCAGAGAATACCAGAAACATGTTTACCTGTGCTTTATTGACTGAAAAGGCATTTGTTTTGGTTACTTTGTACTGCTGTAACAGAAAATACCATAAATGGGCGACTTTAACAAACAGGAGTTTATTCTCTTATAGTTTTGGAAGCTAGAAGTCTTGAGTTCAAAGTGCTAGGTTCTAGGGGTGGGTGAAAGCCCCTTGACCTTGGGCTTCGGCTCTGCCTCTTGCTCCCGGTCCACTGGAGCTAAAGGAGTTTCTTAGCTCAGGCAGCTGCTGGCTGCAGAGTCTGGCAAACCAAAGGTTGACAAGTAAAAAGGCACAGTCCTAAGATTATCAGCAATTATCAAACAGACCACTAAGTCCAGAAAAAGTCCCAAGATTGGCAGGGCATGGCAGGCTGCTGAATGAAGATTCAGCTACATGTATGATCCAAGCAAGCCAAAAAGCTGCAGACCTTTCTCAATGCTTCTTCTTATATACTATAAGCAGACCAGCCAAAAAGCAAGCCAAAAAGCTGCAGACCTTTCTCAATGCTTCTTCTTTATACTATAAGCAGCTACTCAGCTGTTACAGTAGATTCCACCATGGAATTGATTACCAATCTCACTGTGGGGAATAAGTGCATCCAGCTGACCAGCCATTCAAAACCAGGCCCAGCCAAGTTGACACATAACCCTAACTATTACAGCATTCAACTGTGTGGATCATAACATATTATAGATAACATTGTGAAGAATGGGAATTCCAGAACACTTACTTGTGCTCATGAGGCACTTGTGGATAGACCAAGAGGCAGGCAGAACAAGGGGATACTGCATGGTTTAAAATCAGGAAAGGTGTGTGTCAGGGTTGTATCCTTTTACCATATTTACTCAATCTATATGCAGTAAATAATCTGAGAAGCTGGACTATATGAAGAACACAGCATTAGGATTGGAGAAAGACTCATTAATGCAGATGACACAACCTTGCTTGCTAAAAGTGAAGAGGACTTGAAGCACTTACTGATGAAGATCAAAGAGTACAGTCTTCTGTTTGGATTTCACCTCAACATAAAGAAAACAAAAATCTTTGCAACTGGGCCAATAAGCAACATCATGATAAAAGGAGAAAGGATTGAAATTGTCAAGGATTTCATTTTATTTGGATACACAATCAATGCCTATGGAAGCAGCAGTCAAGAAACCAAACAACGTATTACACTGGGAAAATCTTCTGTAAAAGGTCTCTTTAAAGTGTCGAAGAGCAAAGATGTCACTTTGAGAACTAAGGCATGCCTGACTCAAGCTGTGGTGTTTTGAATAGCCTCATGTGCATGCAAAAGCTGGAGGATGAATAAAGAAGACCGAAGAAGAATTAATGCATTTGACTTATGGTGGTGGCAAAGAATAGTGAATATACTATGGACTGCCAGAAGAATGAACAAATCTGTCTTCGAAGTGGTACCACCAGAATGCTCTTCAGAAGGAAGGATGGTGAGACTTTGTCTCAAGTACTTTGGTCATGGTGTCAGGAGGGACTAGTCCTTGAAGAA
This sequence comes from Orycteropus afer afer, assembly GCF_000298275.1. Taxonomy (NCBI): domain Eukaryota; kingdom Metazoa; phylum Chordata; class Mammalia; order Tubulidentata; family Orycteropodidae; genus Orycteropus; species Orycteropus afer. Next base: position 11,472,896 of record NW_006921626.1, on the reverse strand, counting down.
GGACATCATGCTTGGCAACACAGAGGGTCAGTGAAAAAGAGAAAGACCCTCAATGAGCTGGACTGACAGTGGCTGCAATGGTAAGCTCAAACATAGCAACAATTGTGTGGATGGTGCAGCACTGGACAGTTTGTTCTTCTGTTGTACATAAGGTCACTATGAGTCAGAACTGACTCGATGACACTTAACAAGCACAACAATGATTCTATTAGTATTGATTTTCCAGACCACTAAGTTGCGTCTCAATAGTACCACCTGTAGATCCAGGCAAAAAGGTTCTTCTGTGCTTTAGAGATGTTTGCACTGGTCCTCATACAACTGTGCCTGTCTCTGCAAGGCAAGGAGTCAAGGTGAAATTCCGACCCCACGCCTCCCCTTCTAGACCCACTCCAGGCCCCAAAAGCCTGGAATTCCCTGCACAAGCAGCTCTAAGCCCACTTTCAATGCTGAGCAGGTCTCTTCCTTAGATCTGTTCTCCCAAGAATGGATCATACCACAGGTTACCTACTCCTAGGCTTGAAGGGTAATGTCTTAGTTAAATAGTGCTGATATAACAGACATGCCCCAAGTGGATGGCTTTAACAAACAGAAATATATTTTTTTTTTTTTCACAGTTTAGGAAGCTAGAAGTCCAAATTCAAGGTGCCAGCTCTAGAGGAAGGCTCACATTTTAAGATGCCTCCTTTTATCATCTGTGGTCCCAGCATCCCTTGCAGATCTCTGTATGTCTTATCATTTGCCCCTGGGTCTAGGAGTTTCTCAGCACAGGGATCTCAGGTCCAAAGAATACACTCCATTCCCAGCTATTCTTTTTTGGTGGTAGTCAGGTCTCTCCTTCTCTGCTCACTTCTCTGTTCTTTTATCTCTTGGAAGATAGCAGGTAATGTAGGCCACACCCCAGAGAAACTCCCCACACATCAGATCAGGGTTGTGACCTTAGTAAGGGCAGTGCATCTCACCCTAATCCGCTTACAACTTATTGGCTGGTCACATCAGATCACATCAGGGATGATGAATACATCATTACATAACCAGCAAATTACACCATTATATAACTGTCAGACCACTGAGAATCATGGTCCAGCCAAGTTGACATATATTTTGAGGGGACACAATGTATACCATGACAGGTGGCCAATGGGTGGCTATTTGTAGGGATAAGAACACAGCCTAAAAATGTGGGGTGGAATATTCATATCTGTGCATCTATTCAAGACCCTTCATAGTGCAGTTATAGAAGGAAAAGAAGGGTAGGCAATAGATTAGGGGCTATAGTTTGGAAGCTGACCCTCTGTGCATCACAGATCTCTGAGGTCTCCAAGAATTCTAACATCACACTTAGCCTCCCAAGTTGTTATAAAAGTCTATTTGTCGAGGTAGGTTAGTGGACTGCAGAGCCAGTGTGTCAGTTTGTGAATTCACTTATAGAACAACAACAACAACAAAAAAAATCACTGCCATTGAGTCAGATCCGACTCATAGTGACCCCTACTTGGATTTCCAAGGCAATATCACTACGTAGGTAGATTGCCCAACCTTCCTTCCAAGGAGCAGCTGGTGGGATTGAACCGCCAACCTTCTGTTTAGCAGTCAAATGCCTTAGGCACTACGCTACCAGAGCTCCTGTGAACTCACTTATAGTGACCAGGTTTATCCACCACAACCAAGGGGAAGCCTATACTTCCATCAGTAGCCTAAAAGGATCAAGTATGTCTCTTCTGCTTTATTCTAAGTTTTAAAATATCAACTTGTACTTAGACTTTTCTAAAAAAAGAGTATATTCTATAACTTTAAACCTAATGTTGTCAAGGCCATAGGAAATTAAGAGTGGTTCTTTTTGTATATTTTATAACTTGAAAACACAAAGGTAGTTTTATGTTGTTGTGGTCCTTTTGTGAGGAGCCTGGTGATACAACAGTTCAGCACTTGGTTGCTACTCCAAAGGTTGGTGGTTCAAACTTGCCCAGCTGCTCCACAGAATTCCTTGATTTTTGTGAGACCAAACAAGGAAGAGAATGGAATGAAGGCATCAAGGACTGGAAAAGCAGAAGAGAGGTAGGGGATAGCTATGAGGGCCACCTGGCCTGGAACTCAAGGATGAGCTGGTAAAGAGAGTGGAGAGGGAACAGACATGAACTCAAGTTCCCTGAGCTGAGCAGTATGAGAGGGAAAAGGAGCAGAGAGGAGAGGAAAGATACAACTGCATTTTAATTACTTCTGTTGGGCTGTGTTTGCACCAAAAGTGATCTATCTGGGGTCCCAGATGTATATGGATTATAATATATTAAGTCTTTTTATGAACATTATTGTTAAAAATCCATCCAGTTAAGGTTTTTGACTTTTTACTGAGGTATAGATAGAGAAAAGGACACCTAAGTGAACTGCTCAATGAATTTTCACAAAGTGTACAAGACACACCTGTGTAACCAGCACCAAATCTAGAAATAAAGTGTTACTGCATTTCAAAAATACCCGCTTCTGTTCCCTTTTGGTCACTACTGACCTACAAGGAGGGAGCTCTGGTGGCATAGTGCCTAAGGCATTTGACTGCTAACCAGAAGGCTGGCAGTTCAAACCAACCAGCCGTTCCTCAGAAGGAAGGTTAGCCAATCTACTTCCATAGTGATATCACCTCAGAAACCCAAGGAGGGGTCACTATGAGTTGGATCTGACTCATTGGCAGTGAGTTTTTTACAAGGATAAACACGATCCTTACTTCTAACAGGATAGATAGATTTTTTCCTGTTTTGGTCCACAATCCTATGAATAACCTTATATGGAATGTCCTCTTTGGGGTCTGACTCATTTGTCTCAACATTATGTATGGGATATTCATATTGCAGCAAGAAACAATAGATCATTGATTCTCTTTGGTATATAGCATTCCATTGAGTAAATAAATTACAATGTATCTATTCTTGTGTTAATGAGCATTTGGTAGCTTCCAGTTTGGAGCTATCATCAATAGTGCTGCTAACTAAAAAGATAAAATATCTAGGAATAAACTTCACCAGAGACACAAAAGACCAATACAAAGAAAGCTATAAAACACTGCTACAAGAGACAACAAAAATGCTACATAAATGGAAGAACCTACCTTGTTCATGGATAGGTAGACTGAACATTGTGAAAATGTCAACACTACCTAAAGCAATCTACACATTTAACATAATCCCAATCCAGATTCCAACAAAATTTTTTAAGGACATGGAAAAACCAATTACTAATTTCATATGGAAAGGAAAGAGATCTCAGATAAGTAGAGCATTTCTGAAGAAGAAAAAAAAAAGTGGGAGGTCTCATACTCCTGGATCTCAAAAGCTGCTATACAGCCACAGTAGTCAAAACAGTGTGGTATTGGTACAATGATAGATAGATAGACCAATGGAACAGAATAGAAAACGACCCACCTATCTATGGACAACTGATCTTTGACAAAGGTCCAAAATCCATTAAACGGGAAGAGATAACCTCTTTAATAAATGGTGCTGGCAAAATTGGATATCCACTTGCAGAAAAAAAAAAAAAAAAAAAAACCTCAAGCTGAATCAAAGACTTAAATGTTAAACCCAAAACTATAAAATTCATCAAAGATAAAATCGGGGCAAATCTGGGAACCCTAATTTATGGCATAAACAGACTATCAAGCATAACCCAGAATGTGCAGGAGATAGAAGAGAAGCTGGATGACTGGGGCATTTTAAAAATTAAATTCTTATTTGCATTGAAAGATTTCATTGAAAGAGTAAAAAGAGAACCTACAGATTAGGAGAAAATATTTGCCTATGACTTATCTGATAAAGGACTTATCTCCAAAAATCTATAGAAAACTTCAACACCTCAACACCAAAAAGACAAATAACCCAGTTCACAAATGGGCAAAAGACTTGAACAGACACTTCACGAAAGAAGATATACAGGCAGCCAGCAAACACATGAGAAATTGCTCATGATCATTAATCATTATTGTTGTTATGTGCCGTCAAGTCGGACCCACTCATAGTGACCCTTCCTTGGATTTTGGAGGCAGTATCACTACAGAAGTAGATTGCCCAACCTTCCTTCCGAGGAGTGGCTGGTGGGTTTGAACCATCAGCCTTCTGGTTAGCAGTCAAGTGCCTTAGGCACTATGTTACCAGAGCTCCCAAAAGAGATGGCCTGGTTACCTGATGGGGAGCAGCTGGTGGGTATGAACTGCCAGCCTTGGGTGTGGCAGCTGACTGCCCGAGGCCCTGAGGCCAGAGATGCAAATCAAAACAACAATGAGTTACCATGTCACCCCAGCAAAAATAGCAAAGATCAACAGGTCGGAAAATAACAAATGCTGGAGAGGTTTCAGAAAGATTGGAACTCTTGTGCACTGCTGGGATTATAAAATGGTACAACCATTGTGGCAAACAGTATGGTGTTTCCTTAAAAAACTGAAAATAAAAGTACCATTTGACCCAGCAATTCCATTACTAGGAATATATCCTAAAAAGGTGAGAGATAGTGCAAGAACAGACATATGTACACTTATGTTCATCACAGCAAAATTCACTATAGCAAAGAGATGGAAACAACCTAAATACCCATCAATGGATGAATGGATAACCAAATTATGGTACATGCACACAATGGAATACTATGCTACATTAAAGAATGATGAGGGATACACAAATCATCTCACAACGTGGATGAACCTGGAGGACATTATGCTGAGTGAAATAAGTCAATTGCAGAAAGTCAAGTACTGTATGAGCCCATTACTGTAAAAAGACAAAGAAGGGTTTGCTTGGGAAAGGAAACTCACTTTGTAGGTTACTAGGGTGGGGAGGGTATGGGAGGGATTAATTTCAGGCTAGTTGGGGCCCACGTATTGACTGGGTAAGGGGAGGGATATACGGAAAAGATCTGTGACCACCATGATAACATTAGGAAATGGGAGGAAACTGAATTGTGCACATAAGAGATAGATGATAGATGCTAATACCAACCAATGTGTCCACAATACTGCATTGCCATTAACGCCAAACACCAGGCTACGGATAAACACATGAACACCTGAGAGGATCAGATGGGGGTCAGTGAATAGAAGTATACTCTAGACCAAGGATAGATTCAGCTGAGGCTAATCTTGCACAGATACCAGTGATACAAATACCTGCAATCCTAACAGAAACAATAGAACACAGACACAGAGTAATCCCTCATAGACACCCAGACTATGGGAGAGAGATCCCATAGATCCACCTATTGTCTGCCTATGGTCTCAGGACCATAGTACTGGGGGACACCAGACTCAATTGGCACAACAAAATACATAAAAGCCTTGTTCCCCATCCTATATTGGTGAGTAACGACTGGGATCTTAAAAGCTCTCAAACAGTCATCTAAGATGCAGCTAATGGTCTCCTAGCATCGGAAGTGAAGAGTAATGCAAAAAAAAAAAAAAAAAAGGTGGCATTTGGAAGCAATCAGCCCTAGGACACAATGGCCCTTGAGACCAGAAGAACTAGATGGTGCCCGGCTACCAATGCCAACCACTCTGGAAAGGATCAAATCTGGAGATCCTGGATAGAGTGGAAGCAAAAACGTGGAACAAAATCCAAAAACTCAATAATGATCAGAATTATTGGTCAGATGAAATCTGGTGAGACCCCCAATACTATGGCCCTGGAATACATTCTGCGCCTGGAATAAAACACACCCCCAGGGGCTGCTCTCAGCCCAATAGTTAACAGGATGTACACATAGACCACTCAACCCAGGATGACGCACCCACATACTCTATGGCAATACATCCCTTAGAGCAATAGACCACAGGACACCAGAGGACCAACATTCAAATTGAGGAAATGCAGGACAAACAGGAGTGCATAAATATGAGGGGCATGGGGCAGGGTTACAGGGTAGGGAGGGGAGGAAACTGGGTTAGGGTTGGACATGGTAAATGGGGAGTGAAACTAAAGGTACACAAAACATTAAATGTAAAACAAACTCTTAAAAATAAATAGTGCTGCTAAGACCCACTCACCCAGTAACCAAACCATTTGCCATGGAGTTGAACACGATCACCAGGCCTTTTCTCCAAGGTACCTCTGGATGAATTTGAGCCCCCAACCCTTCTGGTAGTAGCTAAGTACTTAACCATTTGGGTCACCCAGGAACTCCTGTGATCCAAAAACCAAACCAAACCCAATGCCGTAGAGAAGATTCTGACTCATAGCGACCCCCATGGGGTTTCCAGGCCATAAATCTTTATGAAAGTACATTGCCCTGTCTTCCTTCCATGGAGTGGCTGGTGAGTTTGAACTGCCAGCCTTCTGGTTAGCAGTCAAATGCCTTAAGCAGTATGCTACCAGAGCTCCTTTGATCCACCCCATTAGTTGTTAATACTAAAATCAGTACTAAATTCCTTAATTATCTTTTTTTTTTTCCTGGCATTATAAGGCAGTTGACTGATAACCAAAAGGCTGGCGGTTCAAACCCACCAGCCATTCCTCGGAAGGAAGGTTGGGCAATCTACTTCCGTAGTGATACTGCCTCGGAAACCCAAGGAGGGGTCGCTATGTGTTGGATCCAACTCAAAGGCAGTGGGTTTGGTTTGGTTTTGGTTGGCATCAATGGGGTAGGTTGAAGTTTGAATTTAGCCAGTACAGTCCTGATCACAGAGGGCTGTGAAAGGCTATGTATTGTTGAGAATGACAAAACAATAATAATGAAACAAAATAAAATTTGCCTCAGGCCAAACAGAACTCAGTGCCAAGGCAAGATCACAAAACTAGCACACCTTAATCTCCTTGGGACACTCTGCCTCCATAAGCTTGTCCTCCTCTCACACACAACTTTCCACAGTAATAATAGAACAAGGTAATGTTTCATTTAATCCATCTTTAACATGCCGTGGTCACACTTCCCTCAGTGCCTGCCCACATTATCATTTTTGTTAGATGATAAATCTGAAATTTAATTATTCATTTTGCTGAGAGAGATACTGTCATGTTTCAAATTACTTCTCTCCCTCACCCCCTTTTTCTCCTTCTATCTCCATATGCATTTGCCTTTGAGCTTGGAATTGAGCCTATTTATTATGCAGGAAACAAAATAAAAATGGTCCCTAAATAAGGCACAGCACAGTGGGCCTGCAGTGCTTGCAGTTGGAAACACACATACACATGAGTTTCCACTGTAAGAATTTTCTCCCTTATTAGAGTTGACGTTTAGCCCCAAATCTGAATTACAGAAAATGGCTCTTCTAAAATAAACTGGTGGAGTACTGATGACCTGGCCAACTGCATGAGTTATTTTAACTTTGGAGTTTAATGCAACATGTAGTAGCAAAAGTTGCATTTCCACTTCGTGGCTTTACTCATAACCACATTTCCTGTTTCCTACATGAAATGAAAGAAAAAGAGGGAAAGAGGTAGGGGAACAGAGAGAGAAGGTGCTGACAAGGGAGTAGGCATCACATTGGTCATTAACTGAATCATCACAGTGAGAGAGGCATGTGGATTTCACAGGTGCATGTAGGAAGCAGGTGGAAACTTTTATAATTTGCAATAAACACCATCAGCCTGGCAATTGACTCTCTATAAATTCTGTGTTTAGGATGAAAATTTGGGAGGAAAGTTCTGCCAATAAGCCTAAACAATTTCTCTATATCTTTGAACAGTTCTTAGTTGGGAAAGGAAAGTCTTCAGTATAAAAATCTTTACATTTTTAAGTAACTTTCAGGAAAGAACACTAGGTCAAGAGCCCAAAGACCTATATGCCAGTCCTGTCTATGCCTGTATTACCTGTGTGACCTTGGACAAGTCAAAACGTCTCTAAGCCTCTGTTTCTTCACTGATAGTCTCAAAAGAATGAGAAAATCCATGTGAAAGTGCTGTGTAAACAGAATATTTTGACCAGTATTGCTCATTATAGCCCTGCTCCCTGTCAATAAGATAAACTCACAACAAGACAATTCCCTTAGGGAAAATGAGTCTCTCAAAAATAATGTTGTTAGTAGCCATTGAGTCAGCTATGACTCATAGTGACTTTATGTATAACACAATGAAACATTGGCCAGTCCTGTACCACCTTCATAATCATTTGTGTCTACTGTGGCAATTTCATTGATCCATTCATTGAGGATTTCCCTTGTTTCATTGGCCCTACAGCTTACCTAACATGACATCCTTTTCTGGTGATTGGTCTTTACTGATACTGTGTCCAAAGTAAGTGAATCTACGTCTTGCCATCCTCTAATAATATAAAATTTTCTACTCTGTCCTATTACATTTTCTGTTCTGCCCATGGATTCTTGGCAGGTGTGGTTGGTCCACATTACATGTAGGTGAGCCATCTATGTGCTATAAGTAGTGTTGGATTTGTCCCCACATGGCCAAGGTTTATTTCCCCATAACTAAAGTGGGTGAGTGACTGGTTGGTGGTGGTGTACAAGAGAAGGAGGAAGGACAAGGAGGGGGTACCTGGATTCCAGGTCATCTAAAAACATTTTTTTTAATATAAAGATAAATTGAAAGGGAAAAAACAGAAATTCAATAACTCTCTGGGGCATACCTTCCCTGTGGTAGCAGAAGGGAACTTCTGCAATGTGATGCAAAGGACTCTAGAAAGTCCTCTCAGCTCAAAGATTCTGCAATCACCTAAGTACCAAAGGTCTACCCTGAGAAAGTCATATATTTGGGTAAAATGGAACTCAAGTGGGATGAGGACGTTTAGATAGGATAGATAGGTATCAAATCATTTTACCAATGTCATTGATAACTTTGGATAACATCACAGACCTGAGGGCTGGAATAGGAGTGGGGTAGATGCTTGCAGCAGTATATTGACAGAGAACTTCCAGAAATGTAAACTGGATTCAGATGGGGACGTGGAGCAAGGGATATCATAGCTGATGTCAGATGGACCTTGGCTCAAAGCAAAGAACATCAGAAAGATGTTTACCTGTGCTTTATTGACTATGCAAAAGCATTCAATTATGTGGATCATAACAAGTTGTGGATAACATTGAGAAGAATGGGAATTCCAGAACACTTCATTGTACTCAAGAGGAACCTGTACATAGACCAGGAGGCTATTGTCAAACAGAATAAGGGGATGTTGCATGGTTTAAAATCAGGAAGGGAGTGCATCAGGTTGTGTCCTTTCCCCATACTTATTCAATCTGTATGCTGAGCAAATAATCCGAGAAGCTGGACTATATGAAGAAGAAGGTGGCATCAGGATTGGAGGAAGACTCATTAACAACCTGAGATACACAGATGACACAATTTTGCTTGCTGAAAGTAAGGATGACTTGGAGCACTTACTGATGAAGATTAAAGAATACAGTCTGCAGTATGGATTACACCTCAACATAAAGAAAACAAAAATCCTCACAACTGGACCAATAGGCAGCATCATGATAGATGGAGAAAAGATTGAAGTTGTCAAAGATTTCATATTACTTGCTTCTATGATCAGCACCAATGGAATCAGCAGTCAAGACATCAAAAGACATATTGCATTGGGCAAATCTGCTGCCAAAGACCTCTTTCAAGTGCTGAAGAGCAAAGATAGCTTCTTGAAGACTAAGATGTGCCTAACCTAAGCCATGGTATTTTTCAATCACTTCATATACATGTGAAAGTTGGATAATGAAAAAGGAAGACTGAAGAAGAGTTGATGCTTTTGAGTTGTGGTGTTGGGGAAGAATCCTGAAAGTACTGTGTACTGCTAAAAGAACTAACAAATCTGTCCTGGAAGAAGTGCAGCTAGAATGCTCCCTGGAAGCGAGAATGGCCAGACTTCGTCTCACCTACTTTGGTCATGTTGTCAGAAGGGACCATTCTCTGGAGAAAGATGTCATGCTTGGTAAAGTGGAGGGTCAACGAAAGAGGGGAAGGTCCTCAACAAGATGGATTGACATGGTGGCTGCAATGATGGGCTCAGGTATAGTAGGGATCGTGAGGCTGGCACAAGACCAGGCAATGTTTGGTTCTGTTGTACATAAGTTCGCTATGAGTCGGAGATGATGCCACAGCACTTAACAGCAATAATAACAACAGACACAGAGAAAACAGAAAATGTGTAAGCTTTGCAGAAGAAAAAAAAAGAAGAAAAGAAAGTTTGGCACTGAGTTCTAGGCGGAAAAAAAGATGTGGGCTTTACCTTCAAGGGGATCAGTCTAGTAATGACCCCAAACATAAGCAGTTATGGTGAAAAGTGCAAAGATAGGAAAACCCATAAAGCCCAAGCCCATGTTCTCATTTCATGGGTGGGGAAACTGAGGCCCAGAGGGAATAAGTGACTTGCACAAGATCACCCTGTTGGTGGATGCATCGCATCAAGGATTCAGGCCTCCCACTTCTGAGACAATGGCTCCTTTCACCTACCTCCTTCCCCAGCCATCTTGCTTCTCCCATCTTCCCAGAAGGCTGTTGTTTATTTGCACCTTCAATGTGCCAGCATTGCGCTGAGTGTTTACATGAATACTGCGATTTTAACCATCTAGATAAATGTCATGATTACTTGTCATTTTACCAAGAATTAATAGAATATGGAAACAATCTCTAATTGTCCTTCAAATCTGCTCTCTCTTTCTTCCATGGTTATAAGATTGTAGCCAGGCAAAATAAGCTTGAGGACATTTCCCAGCCTCTCTTGCAGGTAGTCATGGTCATATGACTAAATTTTCTTCAGCAGAACAGAGGCAATGGGTGCCACTTCCTGGGCAGAGCTTTAAAGAGGGTGACTGTCTTCTCAATCCTCAGTTTATTCTTTCCCTGATTAGATATGGGTGATATGAAATCCCCTTAGGGAGTGTTATGGATTGAGTTGTGTCCCCAAAAAATATGTATTGACATCTTGGCTGTATGTCACCGTGATTAAATCATGTGATTGAATCAGTCTGCTTGAATAGAGCAGATTATTTTCCATAATGTAAGTTAATGTAATGTGATCAATCAGTTGAGATCATACCATTGTGGGGTAGATCCTAAACCTCATCACTTTTGAGTTATAAAAAGAACAATATAAATACATGCACACAAGAGGAAAGATAGATGCCATGTAAGGAATGCCAAAGAACCAAGAAATTTCAGATGCTACTGACAAGGAAGGAATCAACACAGCCAAGATTCCATTTAACCCCTAGAACTGTGAGAAAATAAATGTCCACTTTTTAAAGACAACTACTTTTGGTACTGTGCTACAATAGCACTAGGAAACTAAGAAGGGGACTCTAGAGACACAAGAAGGAAGGAATCAGTTTTTTGAGTCATTACATGGAAGAGATCCTCCAGATCATCTTAACTGGCCTGTTAAGTGAGAAATAAATTTTTGTAGTGTTTCAGCTATTCTATAACTGGATATATTTGTACAACATTTAGCTATCCCAGCAATCACAGTAAGATGTAACTTATAACAGTTAAATAACATACAAAAGATCACACAGTAATACAGTGGTCTGGTCATGATTTTTACTAAGGTTTGACTAAGTCTAACGTCTAACTTGTAAGTCAGTGGTCTCCAAACTGGAACATAAGATAATACAATGTTAGAAAGGACATGGTGACAATATTAGAAATTCCATGGATGGTACAGGTACTTTTTTTGACTATTAACTAAAAGGTTGGTGGTTCAAAACCACTCAGTGGTGTTGTAGAACAAAGGCCTGACAATCTGTTTCTGTAAAGATTACAGACAAGAAAACTCTAGTGGCAGTTCCACCCTGTAACATATAGGGTCAGAATTGACTCAAGAGCATTTTTAATGAATATTTTGTGTATTTTCATATGTATATGTTCTATCGGTATAGTTGTATACTCAAAAAAAAAAAAAAAAAAAAAAAACACCTCACTTCCATCAAATCGACTCGACTCATAGCAACTCCTCCTTGGGTTTCTGAGGTGGTATCTCTACGGAAGTAGATTGTCCAATCTTCTTTCCAAGAAGCTCTGGTGGCATAGTGCGTAAGGCATTTGACTGCTAACAAAAAGGCTGGTGGTTCAAACCCACCAGACACTCCTTGCAAGGAAGACTGGGCAATCTACTTCCGTAGAGATACTGTCTCGGAAACCCAAGGAGGGGTCATTATGATCATAATAGTTGTATAGAGATAGAATTTCTAAATAAAAATAAATAAATATTGTGTGTGTGTGTGTGTATATATATATATATATATGTATGTGATATGTGCTTGAAATTTTCTTCACTGAGGGGGTGAACTCTCCAACCATCTGGTCTGACCTGCTCTGACTGTGAAGTGGAGGTAGACACTCTGTGATGCTTTCTCCCTGCAGTTTACTGCTTGTTACATTCAGATTTCAAACCAGAGGTTATTTTGTAGATGTTACTTTTTTTTTTTAGACCACTGCTTAGTTTTTACCTTCAAGCCTTCAACTTTTGCAAGTTAGGAGGAGAAAAGAAAACCCTTACTTTGGTCTTCCTACCTTGTTTATCCTCTCTGGCACCTCCAGGCAATGTTCCTTTCAGAGCCCAGGGCTAGGGCCTCTTTTAAAACAGATACTGAAATAACCAACCCAGGGAGTGGTAGGTGGTTTCTACCCTGCGGTGTCACCAAGTAGCTTCACTTCTCAGTTGTGCGTCTTTCTGCCCCGCATTCATCTGCACTTATGCACATGCATCTATGTAAGAGGATTCCCCTAAAGTATAGAAGCGACTTTGCTGCCAGATAGTAGATTTTGGTGGCCTGGACTGCTTGCTGCACATCTCTTCTGCAATTCTCCTCAATGTCTTATATGCTACTCTAATCTCTTCAGTGTCAAGAATATCAGCCCAACACAGGGGACTTACTGGCATCCTTTAACCATACTCTTCTTTCTTAGGCATTAAGGGATTATTCTAATTACTATCATCACATAACAAATTACTCCAAAATTTAGTGTCTTAATATAGCAGTGCTTGATTATGAATGTGCAAAATAAGGGCTTGGTGGGGTAGCTTGTCTCTGCTCTGGTTGGTTTCAGTTGGGATGGTTTGAGTCTGGTTGCTGAGGTCATCTGAAACTTAATTTACTCATATGTCTGGTGTTAATGCTGGCTGTCAGCTAAGACCTTAGGTAATGCTGCTGGCCAGAACAACTGCACATGGTCTCTCCATGTGATTTGGGCTTCCTCACAAGATGATGGCTGCACTCCAAAGGTGAATTCCTGAAAGAGTGAGTCATTCACCTTGTATAGCCTAGCCTTAAAAGTCATACAGTCTCACTTCCAGTACATTCTATTAAGCGAGGCAGTTGCGAAGTCCCACCCAAGTTCAAGGGAAGGAAAATAGACTCCATCTCCTTGTGGAGGTGTGGCAATGTTCTAGGAGCACATGAACCCACCGCCATTGAGTTGATTTTTACTCATAGTGACCCCCATAGGGTTTCCAGGGCTGTAAATCTTTACAGAAGCAGACTGTCTTGTCTTTCTCTCATGGAGCAGCTGGTAGATTCAAACTGCCAAACTTTTGGTTAGCATCCCAATGCCTTAACCACAGTGCAACCAGAGCACATATGGAAGTAAAAACATTGCTGCACTTGTTATTGAAAAACACAGTTAGTCACAGAGATCATCTGGTTGAGAAATTTTATTTCTTTAAGTTTCTAATTATCATTGAAGTATTTAGGGCTACATCAAATTGCAAACTTCAAAAACTTTTTATTGTTTTTAATTGTGATGTGAGTAAAAGTTTATACAGCAAATTGGTTTTCCATTTCACAGTTCATACACTGATTTTGTTTTGTGACATTGATTGCAATCCTCACAATGTAACAGCACTCTTGCCACTTCCTCTTTGTATTTACCATTTCCCTTCATCCTTCATTTCTATCCTTTGTTGACTTCTGAGTTTTTCCCTGGGCAAATGTTCACCTTTTGATCTCTAATGATTTATTGTGCTAATGAATGTGTATGTGGTGTTATTGGTCACCTTATAGGCCTGTCTACTGTTGGGCTGAAAGTTCTACTGGGGTGAGTTCAGTTCCAGGCTTGAAGGATGTCTAAGGATCATAGTCTCAGGGTTCCATCAATCTTTATCAGACCAATAAGCCTGGTCTTTTTTATTATTTATTGTTTTATTGTTTTGTTCCACATCCCCCCCCACACACACACATACACACACACACACTCAATCTGGGACGTCCTATTATGATCCCTTCAGAGCAGTCAGCAGTGGTAGCTGGAGACCACCTCGTTCTTCTGGTCTCTGTGTTGTGGAGGCTGGGGTTCACGTGTGGACTGATGGTTTCCTTGCATCTTTGATTTTCTTCCCTCTTCTTTGTTCCAGATGGGGAGAGATCAATAGTTGAATCTTAGATGCAGGCTTTTACAACCCCAGTCATAATTCATCAAAGTAGGATGTAACATATTGTCTTTGTGGAGTATGTTTTGCCACTTAAACATAGTATTCCTTGAGACTATGTCCTGAGTCTCCAGGTCCAGAGAGTCATTCCCCCAATGTGGCAAACTTCAAATTTCTCACTCTTTGACCTAATCACAAAATTAAAACAGACATTCCCAATAATTTTATGGAGGAAACAGAAAACACTCTTGATGTTTTCATAGAAAATGTAATGTCTCTTTGTTTGTTAGGAATAAAATAAGATTCTTACTGTTTATGTCAGAATAGAACAAGATCTTACATTAATACTTGTTCTGATACTGGTAGGAGACACGATTTTTCAAGAGCTTTCAAAATAAATTCTTCTCTTATCATCTGCACACACATTTCCATCTGTTCATGGCTGACATGGGAGGCAGTCCAACTTCCTTCAAGGTCATCGGAAGAAAAATTTTGTTTCATCTCAGTAAACATTTTTATTTGGTAAAATTACTTACAGAATTATTGGATGAATGCACTTCAACAACGACTCTCTTGGATCTAAAGCATCCCACTGAGAGTGAAGCAGTATTTCAGTACAGTCCCTAGCCATGTTTGTGAGAACTGAAGCTTTGGAAAGCAAGAAAACCTCAACTAATTAACCTGTGAAACATGCTCAAGATTGGCCAGCCCCATTGAATTTGCTCAAATATAAAATCAAAACTTGTCTCTATGCCTCAAAAGTACACCATGAAATTGGAAGTGGAACATTTAACTCATGCGGCTATCCTCTGTCTCCATAACTCATCTTATTAAATATTCATGCTCATTAATCTTCCTGAAATAGAGTGTTCCCAATTTTTACTGTCTCCATCCTGGTTGAAGCCCTCATTATCTCATGCCTCATGAAATCAACTGACTGGTCTTTTTGTCACCCAGGTCCCCTTCAAAACCAATCCTCTGATAGTGTTGGACCCCAGTTCAAAAGCCATAAATGACTACGAATTAAAATATACATTTATTTTTCCAGTATTAAAAGTCCTTCATATCTGGCCCCAGACTGTGTTTAAATTTCATCTCCCTTTATTTCACTTCATACATATTCTCTTCCTCCAAGAACGAATATCCAGGATCTCCCAACAGAACCTGCACTTTTCTGTCATATACCTCTGTATTTGATGCTCTCTTGGCCTGAAGTGTTCCTTTCTTGACCTATCCAAATTCTACCTATTTTTCAAGATTTAACCACGATGCTTCCATGCAGTCTTCCCTAATCCCTGCAGCTGGAAGGGATTTATCCCTCTTATGAACTCTCAGAGCACTTTATCTTATAAGTTTGTTGTTGTTAGTTGCTCAATAGTATGGTGATTCTTTTAGGCCTGGTTCTCCAGGCGAGTGAAAACCAATGAAGTGTATATATAAATATAAATGTAAAACCAAACTCACTGCGATTGAGTCAGTTCCAACTCATGGTGACCCCCAATGGGTTTCCAAAGCTGTAAATCTTTATAGAAGTAGATTGCCTCATCTTCCTCACATGGAGCAGCTGGTGGGTTTGAACCTCCAACCTTCTGGTTAACAACAAAATGTCTTATACACTGTGCCACCAGAGTGCCTTTATAAATATATATAGAGAGATTTATTTCAAGGAAATAGTTCATGCAATTGTGGAGGCTAACAAGTCCCAAATCCATAGGTTAGGTGGAAGGCTTTTCCTAACTCATGTGGTTGCAG
This sequence comes from Orycteropus afer afer, assembly GCF_000298275.1. Lineage (NCBI taxonomy): Eukaryota > Metazoa > Chordata > Mammalia > Tubulidentata > Orycteropodidae > Orycteropus > Orycteropus afer. Next base: position 11,456,864 of record NW_006921626.1, on the reverse strand, counting down.
GGGCTGACAAACCCAAAATCTGCTGTCAGGCAACAGGCTGCTGCTTCACAGGGTTACAGAAGCTAGAGAATCCAAAATCTGCAGTTAAGGAGGCAAGCTGAAGGCTTATCAGGCTGAAGTCAAATGATGATGAGGTGAATGCAGCATCAAGAGACAGTGAGCTTTTCCAGATATCCATTTATATCATAGACACAGGCCACAACCCCAAGGAAGCTCCTCTACTAACTGATTGGCTGTTCACATCAGACTATGAAATGGGAGGTGATTACACAGTATCTACCAAACCACTGAGAATCATAGCCTTGCCAAGTTGACACATAACATTAACCATCACAGTGACTTTATATATAAGAGAATGAAACATGTCTGAGTCCTGTGCCATCTTCATGATTGTGGTATGTTTGAGCCCATTGTTGCAGCTATTGTTTCAATCCATCTCGCTGAGGATTTCCTTTGTTTTTACTGACCCTCTACTTTACCAAATAGCAACAACTTTCAGTTCCTTGCATTTATTTTCTCTATCCTGTGTTATAGTTATTTAAGAATATGTGCTAATTTTCTTATTAAACTAGAAGTTTCTTGTGGATAGGGTAAATGTATATCACTTATTTTTTAAATCCCCAAAGCATCTAGCATAGCATCTGACACATGAAGGTCAAACTCAATGTTTATCACCCCAAACTCATCTGTTTTCCCTCCCAACCTGTGCCTTCCCTTGAATTCTCTATTCTGTTACTTTGCCATTCTTTTCTATACTCCTAGCACTCTGTCCTACCACTGCTATGAAACCAAATCCCTTTGCTTTTGATTTTTGTTTTGTAATCCTTTACATGTCTTTTCATTCCATTTCCACCCTGATTGTTACCACATTTGTCTACTCTCTTATGACCTGAGGAATTATAGTAGCATCTTAAGATGTCCTCAAATTTATTGATAACAAATATTAGCTTAGCATTTCAACAGTACTGCTCTATATAAGTGCTCTCTCTTTCTCAGAAACTATAGGCAGTTCCTGATTACTTTATGCTCAGGTCCAAATGCCTTAATCTCACATTTGAGAGTCCTACTTAGTCTCACTCTGACCTTTCTTTCTAGCTTTACCTCCCAGTTTTCCTACAATGGACTCCCTTCTCTAACTAAACTGAAGTCTCCTTTGTTGGCCTCACTCTCAAGCCTGGATTCTGCTTTTGCCTCTTGGAATTCTAACCACCCTTACTCCTCAAATTCCATGTCCTGCATGAGACCTTGTAACATCGTCCAGCCATAAGTACTCTCTGAATATATAATTTTGCCCCATTATGGTGATTCTTACCACATCCTGTTACTCAGTCCATTATATAGAAAACACCAGGTCCCACCTTCTCCTTTGTACATGGCTTATATTTATAAGAAATTTTTTGTAGGGAGTGGTAACAATAGGTAAAACACATCTGCTAACCAAAAGGAATTAACTTGATGGCAACTGGTAGTTTGGTTGGAGTAACCTGTTGCTGTCAAGTCAATTCTGATTCATGGTCCCACATATTTCAGAGTAGAACTGCTCCGTAGGTTTTCAATGACCATAATCTTACAGAAGTAGATCCCCAGGCCTTTCTTCCATGGCACCTCTGGGTGGATTCAAACAATCAACCTTCCAGTTATGGCTGAGCACAAACCATTATGCCAGAGTAGCCCTCAAAAAATGATAGACACGAGTTGATATATAAATACCCTAAGTCCCACCTGTTTCAATCTCACTCTGAGGAGTGTATTCTACATTAATATCTGGAATATCCCCTGGAAGTAAGCTCCAGTCACTCATGCAGATAGCTGGCTTGATCATGCATGCTCTGCTGGCTGTCTCCCTGCCATATCTTATTACCTACCCTGCCTACTAGTGCCTCTTGCCCCTATCAAATAAACTATTACTCTTGTAGTTTTTATCTTTGGATATACTTAGCTCTGGTAGCATAGTGGCTAAAGCACTTGACTGCTAACCAGAAGGCTGGTGGTTCAAACCCACCAGCCACTCCTTGGAAGAAAGGTTGGGCAATCCTACTTCCGTAGTGATACTGCCTCGGAAACCCAAGGAGGGGTTGCTATGAGTCGGGGCTGACTCGATGGCACATAACAACAATAACAACAACATACTTCTGAAAGAACTCAAACAAGAATACTGTGTTACAAAGCTAGCTCTCACCATCAAGTTCCAATGAGGGAGTCATATTCAGATTTCCCATTTAACATATGTATTTTTCCCTCTCTCTCCTCCCCATAGAAAACCTGGAGGGATCTTTCATACTGATCGGTTTCCATACTTTGGCCTCCTCTGGCACTGTGATCTATAGCTCTCATCTTGGCATGTAACCCAGGCAAATAGAATTCATTGGTCTCATCCCTCAGTTCTATCTTCCATTCTGCTGACAGAGTGACCTTTATAAAATTCCTCTGCTTCAGATCTCTCACTTGCAGAGTACAGGCCAAGTTCCTAGGCATGGCATTTGAGGACCCTTCATGCCCACCCCTCATGCCTGCCTTTTCTCAACCCTCGCAACTCTCCCACTGTGCTCCACTTGTGCTCAGCCTTGTGAGGAACGTGGATGTGTTCCCTCTTCCTGCCTTTTCATGCTATTCTGTGTGCTGGAAAGTCCTTCTCCCATTGCCCCCCTCCCACTGCCCTTAACCCCTGGCAAACACTTCATGTCTCAAGATAGCTCTATTGCCATCTGCTCTGGAAAGCTTTTACCATTTTCTCTGGGGTGGAACTATGACTTCTTCTTTTGTGAATATAATTCTGTTATAGCACTTAATTACACTGCTATAGTTATTTATATTTCATATCTCATCCACTGGGCTACAGATCTTTGGAGTTTGCAATCTCCAAAGAAGTATAGTACTTCTTCTGTGCAACTTCTGGAACAAGATTCGTTGGGTTCAAATCTGTTCCACCACTTAGAAACTATGTGACCTTGGATAAGTTACCAAAGCTTTCTGTGCCCTAGTTCCTTTTTTGAAAACTTTGAGTAACAGAACCTAACTCAATGGGTTGTTGTGAGGAGTGATTGAGCGGAAAATGAAACATAATTAAACAGTATCAGAAGGTCAGTGGTTCAAACCCACCAGCCACTCCACAGAAGGAAGATGAGGTGATCTACTTCTTTAAAGATTTATAGCCTTGGAAACCCAGTGGGCATCACTATGGGTCAGAATAGACTCAATAGCAGTGAGTTTGGTTTGGTTTAGCATGCAGAAAGAACTAAATATTAGCTATTATTAGAAGTAATATTATTTTTAGTATTAATATTCAAAGAAAAAAAGTGAAACTGTTACTGTCAAGTCTATTTCAACACACGGTGAATTAGTTATCTTTGTATACCAGAATCCTGCTGGTGCAGTGGTTAAGTGTTCAACTGCTAACCAAAAGGTCAGCAGTTTAAACCCACCAGCCACTCTGCAGGAGAAAGATATGGCAGTCTGCTTCCATAAGGATTACAGCCTAGAAAACTCTATGGGGGCAGTTCTGCTCTATCCTACAGGGTTACTGTGAGTCAGAATCAATTCCATGGCAATATGTTTAGTTTTGTGTGCCAGAGCAGATACTCTTTACCAGGAAACATATATTTGTGAAACGTTTGAAAAAGAGACCTTCCTGGGACCCACTCTAAACCTACTAAATAAGAATTTCTTGACATGTAGATTGTAGGAAACTAAGGAGCCATGATAACTAAATGCAACCTAGTACCCTAGACCAGAAAAATGACATGAATGGACCAATTGGTAAAATTCTAACATGGTCTATAGCATAATAAAAAGAATTGTGTCAGTCTCAACTTCCTGATTTCATAAAGTGTGCTGTTGTTATGTCAGATGTTAACATTTATTGTATTTATTCCACAGAACTATGTGAGAGTTACAGGTTCATACTAATGCCACATAAACACTATGTTATAGTCAAAACTGTCCAGAAAAGGGTTGGCTAAGTTGGGAGATAATGAGCTTTCAGTGCCGGGGATGTTGAAGCTCACACCAGAAAGAAAACAACAACAATGGAAAAAAAGTTCATTCCCATCGAGTTGACTCTGACTCTTAGTGAGCCTATGTGACAGAGTAGAACTGCCTCATAGAGTTTCCAAGGCTGAATCTTTATGGAAACAGACAGCCACATCTTTCTACCATGGAGCAGCTGGAGGGTTCAAACAACTGATCTTTTGGGTAGCAGGCGAGCACAACCAGGGCTCCCTAAGCTGAAAACAAGGTGTCCTTTATTAGGGATTGAACGAAATCTAGTCTGTTTACAAACCCCAGATTAATTTCTGAATCTCCAGCCTTCTTCTTGACTCTCCCCCAATACCTCAACATGATCCAATGCCCCAGGCCTTCTTGCTGGTCCTCTTTCAGGTCCCTCTCAGGGTCTTTGTGTTTGCTATCCTCTCTGGCTAGAAGGCCTTCCCCCCAGGTCCTCAACAGGACAGCCTCTTTCTAAGTCTAAGTCTCAGCTCAGAGACTTTTTGGAGAACTCTAAAATTCTTCCCACTAACTACTACTCCTTCCATTACTCTCACTACAACATAACTTCTCATTATTTTATATTATTGTGTCTCCTTCAACTTGAACAAAAGTTCCTTGAGGGCAAGACCATGCCTATGTTGTTCCCTACCGCATTTTCTTCTCCACTCAGGAGATGCTCAATGTTGTTGTTGTTGTTATGTGCCGTCGAGTCGACCCCCGACTCATAGCGACCCCTCCTTGGGTTTCCGAGGCAGTATCACTACGGAAGTAGGATTGCCCAACCTTCCTTCCAAGGAGTGGCTGGTGGGTTTGAACCGCCAGCCTTCTGGTTAGCAGTCAAGTGCTTTAGCCACTATGCTACCAGAGCTCCTTAGCATCTTTAAATAGGCTTTATTTTTTAGAGAACTTTTACATTTGCAGGAAATTTGTGCATAAAATATACATAATTCCCTTACGTCTCATCTCCCTCCTGCACATAGTTTCTCCTGTTATTAACATCATGCATTAGTGTATACGTTTATTACAGCTAATGAACCAATATTGATACATTATTATTAAGTAAAATACTTAACTTTCATCTTGCTTACTTTGGACACATCATCAGGAGGGACTAATCACAAGAGAAGGACATGATGTTTGGTAAAGTAGAGGGTCAGTAAAAACAGGAAGACCCTCCATGAAATGGATTGACACAGTGCCTGCAATAATAGCTCGAACATAGCAATGACCATGAAGATGGCACAAGGCTGGGCACCATTTCATTTTGTTATACATAAGCTTGCTACGCATCAGAGCCATCTCAAAGGCCTCTAACAATAGCAACAAAGTCCATAGTTTACCTTAGGGTCCGCTCTTTGTGTTGTTAAGTCCTGTGCCCTCCATTGTAGTACCATACACTATTGTTTCTACCCTAAACATTTAATAGTATTTTTTTAATTAAACAGATACCCCTTGACCCAGATTATTCCCTCAGAGCTCTCAACGAGTTACAGGCTCTCCTCACAATATGCAGCACATGGGCTAAAACACCACATGCAACAGTTGGGAACAGAAAGAGTCCTAAACTTCTGAACACACAAAAGGGTTCATCGTGTCCGTCAGAGCTGCACTGCAGTCTCCGGAAACATTTCCCTCAATACACACCCCCAGCAGCTCAGGGTTTCACTGTATGAGTTTCCTGATCATGAGAGAGAAAATAGCTATTGTCTCCTGGCAGTGTCTTCTTTATGTTCCCCCATGGCCAGCCAGCTTTCTGCTTCAGCACAGCAGTTAGCTATGAATTCTCAGGTATGGTGTCTCCACCCTCAGCTCTGCTTCTAACATTACATCATACATCTAGGTCATGTTTTGAAAGTTCTCTCCAGCCCTACGTTTACCAATGCACTTCATTTGAGTAGTAGTTATGAGTGCTTTGGGATATTCTTCACTTAAACAAACAAACTTATATTATATGATTGAGCATCCACTCCCAGATCCCACAAAGTGATAAAATGGAAATGGTATTTCTTCCTTATGTCTCAGGAAATTGTTCTATTAAGACCCACACTGGAAGAAAGCATTTTCCATTTTAAGTCTAATGAAGGCTCTGAATATTGACTGGTAGTGTATAAAGTGCATAAAGTTGCTTAAATTATAAATTCAGGTTTTGGTTTTAACTCAGAAAAAGAACTGGAGTGCCAAGAACCTGTGAGTTCCATTAGTTGGCTATTGTGTGACCTGCCACAACTGGGGAAGGGGTTTTATAAATCCTATCTGCAGTACTTTGACTTTCTTCTTCTCTAGAGGGAACTTTATGCCCCTCCCTTTGAATCTGGATGAAATTTTTGACTGCTGAAAAAATAGAATGTGGCAAAGTGACACGGTCACTTCCAATGATAGTTCAGAAAATGCCCTGCAGCTTCTGCCGATCTTTTTTGGGACAGCTGTCAATGAGTTATAGGATCTCTTCACAACATTCAGCATATGGACTAAGACACAGTATACAACAGAAGGGATCAACAGCAGGAGTCCCCAACATAATGAACACACCAAAGCTTCATCGTATCCATCAGAGTTTCTCAAGAATGTGTAAGAAGGCCACCATGTGGAGAGACCACATATAAAGAACAGCAAGGAGAGAGAGAGAGGAGAGGTCCTAAGGAGCTCCAGCTATTCCAGCCCTCAGATGATTGAGACTTCCCAGTACAAGCACCAGACTTGTGACTGAAGACACCATAAGTTGACTGTAACCAAATCATTACTTTCATTGAATTGTACAAGTGACAAATGTTGAATTGGGAAATGTGCTATATATACTTTTTACAACAATAAAAGTTTTTAAAAAAGAAAAGAAACTCAGAGTAAGCACTGCGTAGCTGAATCCAACCAAACCCCAGATTCCTGAGCAAAATAAATGAATGATTGATAGATAAATAAATAAATTAATTAATTAAATTATAAATAATAAGTGCTTCTATATAAACTTACTGCTCTAATAAATTGCAAATTACTTACTTATAAACAAACAAGTAGATTGAAAACACTATTAAAAATTATTATTTGAGTTACTACAGTAGTTTGTGGAGTAGCAGCAGATAACCAGAACATCAGCCCTCTCTGAAGGTATTTGGGTAATGTAAAATACTGCAAAAGCTGCATCATAATGCTACCTCAAATACTACTGCCACTTCAATTACTATTACTAATAATAATGATGATGATAATTGCCTTTTGTTGTGCCCTTTCTATGGAGACAGACGGTGGTGTAAGTGCTTTATTACTTCATTTACATTATTCACTGGAGTCCTCACAATACTCCTATGTGGTAGATCATTTTATTATGACCATTTTACAAGACATTAAGTACCTTCTTGAGCCATTGATTTAACAAATGCTTAGTTAGAATCTCTTTGTACTCTGTTCTGGGTCAGCAACCAACGAGTCTGGGACATGGCCAAGCAGAAAGGTCCTCAGCCTTGTGACCTTACAGGCTGGTAGGGGCAGATAAGGATTAAATATCACATTAATTATTGTTAGAATTAGAACCTTACAAAGAGAGGTACACGGTATTGTGAGAATATGTACTAGGGAGATGTCTGCAGAATCAAGAGAAGCCTCCACAGGAATTGGTGCTGAGCTGAGAGGGTAAAGTCTTGTGATGAGAGAGGATGGAAAGTGCTTTCAGAGCTGAATGAAGGCCACTGAGGCGGAGCACTGGGGAAGGGAACCAAGATGAGAGGCCCGGTGGGGAGAGGATCTGGAGAGGGAGGGCCAAACACACAGGGACTGGAAGATCCTATTAAGGATTAGGGTCTTTATGTTAAGAGCCTGACAAAGCTACTGCCGCCACCTGTCTGTCAGTTTATTGTACTGTGGTAGCTTGCATATTGCTGTGATGCTGGAAGCTATGCCACCAGTATTTCAAATACCAGCAGGGTCACCCATGGTGCACAAGTTTCAGTGGTGCTACCAGACTAAGAGAGATTAGAAGAAAGTCTTGATTATTTATTTCCAAAAGTTAGCCAATGCAACCGTATGGATCATAATAGAACATTGCTCAATATAGTGCTGGGAAATCAGCCCTTAGGTTAGAAGTTACTCAAAATTCACAGTGGCTCCAATAAGGAATTGTGCATACCAATGGTGGTTAAGATGGTGCAGGACAGAAAAATGTTCATTCTGTTGGACATGGGGTCACCCTGAGTCGGAGCTAACTCAACGGTAATTAACAACAATAACACAGGAAGAAGCACAGGAAGGACACAGAGTCGTACTTTGAAAAGATCATTTGGTCTTAGTGGGGAGAAGGATCTGAAGGAAGCCAAACATAAATTCAGGAAGTGTGCTGAAAAATCAAATATCTACCATCCCTCTTATAAAATGACCCGTGACCCCACCCACTATGACAAACTATGCCTCTATGAGGAGCCTCCTGTTATCTGCAATTTTCTCAGTTTTCACTATATCCAACCCTTTCCATGAAGATAGGCAAATGATAAGCATTTGGGTTTTTAGATGTTAAGCTCCATGTATTTGTAAATAGACTCATTAAGAAATAATCATATGGTGCTGCCTTTTACTGCTCATTTCTCATGTTTTCATGTCCCCAAAACCCACCAGCCACTCCTCGGAAGGAAGATGGGGCAATCTACTTCCATAGTGATACCGCCTCGGAAACCCAAGGAGGGGTCGCTATGAGTCGGGTCCAACTCAACGGCACATAACAACAACAGTCATAAATAGAGCTCCTGGTTCAAACCAGTTCAGACATGGCTGATGAAGCAAAACTGGAATCAACCAGAATTTTAAAAATTTGGGTGAAGCAGAACAATAGCCAGATTTGGAAATATTACAGGTCTAAGCCTTGGAATGAGAGCCTTGGAAGAGGTGTATATTGGATTATTGCCAGGACTATGGAGAGTGGCACACATTCAAAGTGGTGCAGTTGGGTGCCATCTTTTAGCAGGACACTGCTCAAAGACACTGTTGTTTCTAACCCAGCTTATCAAGAGATTGGTTGCTAAGCAACACACACACACCGCCCGCCTTGTTTTCTAAGAGGGAGATGAAGTTTCTAGTAAGGTGTCTATCCATAATTTTTCCATCCTGGTTCATCTACATTTTACAAATTTGGGCCTATTCCAGTTTCACTTCATTGGCCATGACTAAACCAAGAAGAACTGGTTTGTAGTCCTGCCCCATATTCAGCAGCAAACTACTGAGTGCCTATTCTGTATTGGCACTGTACTTGGTACTTGTTGTTGTTGTTGTTGTTATGTGCCGTCGAGTCGGCCCCAACTCATAGCGACCCCTCCTTGGGTTTTCGAGGCAGTATCACTACGGAAGTAGGATTGCCCAACCTTCCTTCTGAGAAGTGGCTGGTGGGTTTGAACCGCCAGCCGTCTGGTTAGCAGGCAAGTGACTTAGCCACTATGCTACCAGAGCTTAGAAGAGGTAAATGCTTAACAGTGCTTGTAAACCCTCACGGGAAGATTGCCTACACATGTGAGATACCCAGATTACTAAAGTCCCAGATCTGTCTGAGCTGTGTCTGCACCTGGAATAGATACCTGAAGAGTCTACAGAATGGAGGGGGAGGAGGATCTGTAGGTATCTATTTGCCTAAGTGAACTTGCAAAGGAAGAAGAAACCTACATGGTCAAGGACTGTAGTGGGGTCCTGGGGGATAGGAAGTGATAGAGAGAGAGGTGGGTTCCATGGATAGTCCCAGATGTGTGGAGAGAATTGTTGCAGGTGCATACTGAGCAAGAAGTTTCTGGAAGCTTCTGTGAGACACAAGGAAACACACACTGATCCTTACATCTGCTTGGGCCTTGGGGGAATTCATCTCAGTGAAGACTGCAAGCAGGAAGACAACTTTTCCTCCTGAGGGTAGGCATTTTGGTGGGCCTCAGAGCTAATGTGGATAAGCAGGAGACCATTTTGGGGAAATTAACATGAAAAACTCTAGAAACCTCCAGAAAAAAATTGATGAGGGTTTAAAGCAGAGCTGGGGGTCTTTCCTACTGTTGCTGGGGACACAAATCAGGGAAATCTTGTTACTCTTTTCCATCTTCCTTATGAAGAAATGAGGCCCAGGAAAAGTTAATTACACAGAGAAGAAACAGCCAAGAGCTTACCAGCATTTTACTGACAATACATACAAAAGAAGGAAGATGCAAGGACTCTCCCAGTTCCTGTAATGTGGGAAAAGGCTATTTCAGTGAGAAGAAATGCCACTTCTCAAGGAGCCTGAGTCATCTATCTCCCCATGATGTATAGCTGAAGAAAACTAAGTTGATCAGATCTGAAAACAATGTCTGATAAGCAGGAGGGAGCAATGAGAGGGCACTGGATGGGGAACAGAAAGCTGATGGAATTCAAAGGCAAATGTTACTTGCAATGTAGGGTTTCAATATTTGGGGTGAAGTCTAACCTCACACTGGATCAGAGTGATGGAAATTACATGCATTGAGTGCAGGAGAATCTGGTTTAAATTTTTGGATATATTACCAGGATTCAGTGCATTTGCCAGGGAATTGTATCTCAATAAAAATCATAGTGTGAAAACAAAAGCAACCATTCCTAACTTCAGTTTCAAGGACTGAAGGTAAATATATTTGTGCTTTCTTGGGATTCACACACTTGCCAGTTTCTAGAAACTCAGAACAGTTGCTGGGGTGACTCCTGTAAGGAGGCCATTCTGAAGAAGGGCCTTGGGAAAATGCAGAGCCCTCTCTCTGGGAAGAAAGCAAGCATTTAGTCCTGTGATTGCTGTGAGAGAAGAGAGAAAATGTCACTGTAACAGGCTGCTCAGGAAGCCTGTGCTGATATCCCTTGATTCAGTTAAATATTCTTACAATGACATGCTTTTTTTTTTTTTCTTTTTGTAGTGTTGCCTGCCCTCCCACCCCATCTCTGGTAATCAACAAAGAAAGTTTCCTTCCATATATAAACCTTTCCTTGACTTTTTACAATAATGAACTAATACTATATTTGTCCTTCTGTGATTGACTTATTTCACTCAGCATAATGTCCCACAAGTTCATTCAAGGTATCTGGTGTTTTGCAGGTTCTACACTATTCTTTAGTGTTGTATATTATTCCATTGTGTGTATGTACCATAGCTTGGTTATCCATTCTTCTGTTGATGGGCACCTAGGTTGTCTAGGTCTAGAGGGCATCCTTGTCTGGTTTCTGTTCACAAGGGGAATGGTTTCAGTCTCTCTCCATTGAGAACATTATTGGCTGTTGGTTTTGCATATATACCCTTTATTATGTTGAGGAATTTCCCTTCTATTCCTATTTTGCTGAGAGTTTTGGTCAAGAATCGGTGTTGGATTTTATCAAACACCTTTTCTGCATTGATTGATATGGATGAGGTTGACTGTTTTTCTAATGTTGAACCATCCTTGAATGCCTGGTATGAACCCTACTTGGTCATAATGTATTATTTTTTTGATATGTTGTTGGAGTCTATTGGCTAGGATTTTGTTGAAAATTTTTGCATTTATATTCATGAGGGATATTGATCTGGAGTTTTCCTTTTCAGTGATGTCTTTGCCTGATTTTGATATCAAGATTATGCTTGCTTCATTAAATGAATTTGGGAGGATTCCATCCTTTTCTGTGTTCCGAAATAGTTTGAGTAGGATTGGTGTCAGTTCTCTAAATGATCAGTTTTCCCAGTGAAACTGTCCTGGCCAGGGCTTTTTTTGTGTTGGTATTTTTTATATGACCTGTTCAATTTCTTCTTTTGTTATGGGTTTTTTCAAAATTTCCACTGCAGTCTATGTTAGTTTAGGTAAGTAGTATGTTTCTAGAAATCTGTCCATTTCTCCTAGATTTTCAAATTTGTTGGAGTATAGTTCCTCATAGTATCCTGATATTATCCTTTCAATTTCTGTTAGTTCTGTTGTGATGTCACCCAATTTATTTCTTATTCGTGTTATTTATATTCTCTGCCTCTTTTCCTTTGTTAAATTTGCCAGTGGTTTGTCAATTCTATTAATCTTCTCAAAAAACCAACTTGTATTTTGTTGATTTTTCCTATTGTATTTTTATTTCCTGTTTCATTTATTTCTACTCGAATCTTTATTATTATTTTTTTCTTCTTCTGGTGACTGTAGGCTTTTTTTTTTTTTTTTTTTCCTGCTATTTTTCTAATTGTTGGAGACATTGGGTTAAGGTGTTCATTTTGGCTCTTCTTCTTTGATGTATGCATTCATTGGTATAAATTGGCCTCTGATCACTGCTATTGCTATGTCCCAAAGATTTTGGTGTGTTGTGTTTTTATTCTCATTTGATTCAAGGAATTTTTTAATTTCATTTTTTATTTCTTCTGTTACCCAGTCATTTTCAAGGAGGGTGTTGTTCAGTTTCCATGCATTTGCTCTTCTTCTGTTGATCTTATTATTGTTGATTTCTAATTTTATAGCATTGTGATCTGAGAAGATGCTTTGCAGTATTTCAACATTTTTAAATTTATTAAGGTTTGCTTTGTGGCCTAATAAATGGTCTATCATGTAGAATGTTCCATGTGCATGGGAAAAGAATGTATATTGTACTGTTGTTGGGTGAAGTGCTCTGTAGATATCTATAGGGTCAAGTTGGTAAATTGTATTGTTTAGTTCTTCTGTGTCTTTGTCGAATTTCTTTCCAGTTCTATCTTTGATTGAAAGTGGTGTATTAAAGTGTCCTACTATGAGTCAGGTCTGACTCAATGGCAAATAACAACAACAACAAACTATGACTTTGGAGTCATCTATTTGTCATTTCAATTCTGTTAAAGTTTTATTTATGTATTTTGGGGCTCTTTCATTGGGTGCATAGATATTCATTATGGTTATGTCCTCTTGTTCAATCGATCCTTTAATCATTATATTCCTTTTCTCTTATGGTGGTTTTTGTCTTAAGGTCAATTTTATCAGAAATTAATATTGCCACTCCTACTCTTTTATGGTTGCCATTTGCTTGATATATTTTTTTCCAACCTTTGATTTTTAGTCTATTTTTGTCTTTGTCTCTAAGGAGTGTCTCTTGTAGACAGCATACTGATGGTTATATTTTCTTATCCAGTCTGCAACTCTCCATCTCTTGAGTGGTACATGTAATCCATCAACATCTAGTGTAATTATCAACAAGTATGAATTTGTTGCTGTCATTTTGTTATGTGTTTTTTCATGGGTCTGTATAATTTTCTGTGCTGAGCTCATTTTGTTTTTGAATCATGTTATCCCCTCCTTTGTTGCTGTCCTTTTAATATTTGCTAAATATTTGTAGTTATCTTTTTATTATTATTATTATTTTGATATGAAGTTTTATCATTTTTCATTGAGGTTAACCTGTGATTTATAATTTTCTTCAAATGTTTAGAACAGCCTGTTCTATCTTGCAATTGTCTTGACTTCCTCCCCACTTAGAAGATGTGTAACTACACAATTTTTTTCCCTCTTTTTGGTTTGCAGTTGTCCTCTTTTGCCAATTGATGTCACTGGTTCCCTGTTTACAATCTTGTAAGCTTATTTACTTTGGCTACTTCCATAACTGGGTTGGTTTCTGGGTTATGTCATCATGTATGTTAATGGTTGGTTGCTGTTTGGTGTTGTTGGTTCTCCATCCAAAGAACTCCCTTTGGCATTTCTTTTAAGGTTGGTCAGGTTTTAACAAATTTGTAATTTCTGCTTATCTGGACATGTCCTAATTTCTCCATCATATTTGAGAGACAATTTTGATGGGTATATAATTCTTGGTTGGAAATGTTTTTCTTTCAGGGTCTTATATATACCATCCCATTACCTTCTTGCCTGCATGGTTTCTCCTGAGAAATCAGAGCTTAATCTTATTGGTTGCCCTTTGTAGGTAACTTTTGGTTTTTCCCATCCTGCTTTTAGGATTCTTTTTTTTATCTTTGGTCTTGGTGAGTTTGATGATGATATGTCTTAGTGGTTTTCTTTTGGGGTCTATCCTGTTTGGTGTTCATTGGACTTCTTGAATGGATCTATTCTCATCTTTCATCATATCAGGGATATTCTTTTCCAACAAATCTTCAACAAATTTCTCTGTGGTTTTATTTGTCTCTTCCTGTTCTGGAATTCCAATTACACATATGTTATTCTTTTGATGCTATCCCACATGAACCTTAGGGCTTTCTTCATTTTGTTTTGACCTTTTTTCTGAGTGAACCCTTTCCAAAGAAGTATTCAGGTATTTGTCTTCAATCTCACTAATTCTGTCTTCCATTGATTCAATTCTACTCATTTGTCCATTCAATGTGTTATCTATTTCTGAAAATTTAGTGTTAATTTTCTGAATTTCTATCTATAGATTTTGCCATTTCTAATTTTTCATTTATTTTGTCATTTTGTTCTTGTGTTATCTTCCAAAATTGTTTTAGAGTTTTCTCTGTGTTTTATTCAATTTTGTCAGTGTTTTCCTTCATCTGTCCCTCAATCCATTGAAGGGACCTAAATATAATTCTTTGAGTTTCCTTATCAGGGAGTTCCAGTGCTGCTTCTTCCTCAGGGATATGTTATGGGTCTGTATCCTGGTCCCTTGTTTCTCTTGCTTTATCTTGCTTCTTTGTGTGAACTGTGGTGGTCTGTTGTCTGTGAGACATCGTGACATTTTTGTGTTTATATATAATTGGTGATTGTATGGTGGAGTGATTTGCCCAAGATTTTCATTTTCTTTGTTTTGTTTGGATGTTACCTGAGTTAGCAGAGTACCATGCTCCTCTGCTCGCTAGTTGGCAGCACTTATGCACTCACCGCCTATCTCCTTCCCAGTCATCAGCTTCCCATATGTCTGCACTGTCCTTGGCAAGCAGAGCCTATTCCTAGGTTCCTGGAATGTGAATGAGAATGCTATCACTTTAAATATCCAAAATGGCCACTGCTTGGAAATATTCAAAATGGCTTCTCCCTCCAAACAGCTGAAAGTCCACAGCTCAGTTTGTCTCATTCTTTTTTGTTTCCCTTTTTAGTCATCAGCCACCAGCACACTCATCCATGCAGCCCTTGGTGAGCAAGGCCAATTTTTAGGTTAATTCTCAGGTCCTAATATCACTCGCAAATATTCAGGCTTTCAATGTCATCAGATAGCCGAGAGTCTTCAGCTCCATTTGTCTCCTTATTCACTGTTTTCATTCAGGTTCTTTTACTACTTGGTGTTTAATCCACTTCTGTATCCTTCCTTTCAAAGCTCAGCGCTCCAGGATTATCTTCTGTATCTGTGTCAGTTGGTTTCTCTTTTCTTTGTTGAACAGGGTCTGTGTAGCTTGTCTGCCTATTCTGCCATCTTTTACATGCTTTTGTTTTGTTGTTGTTTTTGCAGAATAGAAGTGCCTCATAGGGTTTTCAAGGCTGTGACCTTTCCAAAGAAGATGACCAGACCTTTATTTTAAGGTGCCTCTGCATGGATTTGAACCACTGCCCTTTCAGTTAGTAGTTGAGCACTTAACCATTTGTGCCACCCAGGGACTCCTCTGACATCCCTCAGAACATCAGAAACCAAAGTGTCTTGGGCAAGGATCTGGGACAAGAGTCATAGGAAAGTAACAGCCACACAGGAGCAAGGGCTGGGCCTCTGCATTCAGGAGCCAGAGATTTTGCCTTGTCTCTGCTATGAACTACTTATGTAACTGAGAAAATTGCTACATGAAATTCTCTGGGTCTCTGCTCCATGATCTTTGAAATGAGAGGATCATAATATGAGCATTCATATTATCAAGCAGTGGCTGTGGAGCATAGTGGTGGGGATATGGCATTGAGCACCAGGTGAATGGTCTGAATACCTGCTACCCCGTACTTCCTCATTTCATAGCTCTCTTCCTTCATTCATATTAACAAATTAATCATACATATAATGAACAAGGAACTCTTCCTGGCATAGAGTAAGTAGTTCAATAAGTGTTTGGTGTATATGTTGTTGTTGTTGTTGTTGTTAGACGCCGTTGAGTCAGCTCTAACTCATAGCAACCCTACATACAACAAAATGAAACACTGCCTAGTCATACACCATCCTCACAATCCTTACTATACTTGAGCCCATTATTGCAGCCACTGTGTCAATCCATCTTGTTGAGGGTCTTCCCCATTTTGGCTGACCCTCTACTCATGATATCCTTCTCCAGGGAATGGTCCCTCCTGACAACATGACCAAAGAATGTGAGATGATGTCTGGCCATTCTCACTTCTAAGGAACATTAGGCAGCACTTCTTCCAGGACATTCACTGCATATATAGAAAACTGAGCTTGGGGAACTTGTTAAATGTGCAGATCCCCAGGCCCCACTCACTAGATTCCTAGTAGGAAAGCACTGAAATCTGCATCTCAATAAACTTCCTTAAAGAAACTCTGATGTGAATGATCCAGAGAACAGAGTTTGAGAAGCAATGAAATAGAACCAGTGCTTCTGAAACTGCTTTTGAAGATGATCTCAATAAGAAATCAATTATACATCATGATTCAATATAAAAGGATATTCACAGATACACAATCAAAACAAAAGTTTCACAAAGCAATAATATATAAGGCTCTACCTGTGTGAGGTGCTCTGATCTATTTTTCCTGTTTTATTCTTATTCAATTTCATTCTTTAAAAATGTTGTCCTTGGAGACTTTGGGCAAGATGGTGGCCTAGCCAGAAAGATTGCACAGACCCTCTTCAACAAAGAAAAGGGAAACCAATAAACATAGACACAGAAGATAATCCTGGACCCCTGAGCCTTGAAGAGAAGGATATAGAAGTGGACTAAACCCCAACTAGCAGAGAATTTGTGTGAAAATACCAAAAAAGGAGACAGACGGAGCTGTGGTCTGGCAGCGATCCTGAGTGATCCTGATGACACAGACAGCTTGGAGATTCCTGAGTGGTGGTAGGACCTAAGAATTAACCTAAAAATCACCCTGCTAGCTAGGTACTGCATGGAGGACTGTGCACAGTGGCTGGGTAACAAACGGAGAAGGTGAAGAGAAAAGTGGGCTGAACTGTGGACTTTTGCCGGTCCGGAGAGCGCTGACATTTCGAAGGTTTAAAAAGGGGCTTGACTATTTTGGATATTTAGAGATAGTGCACTCACAGATTCCTGGGGCTTAAGAATATGTTCTGCTTTCCAGCAACCCCAAGGACACTCAGGACCTGCAAGACTGAAAAGGTAGGACAATCCTCTTGTTACACTTACACCCCAACCCGCTTGGTGAATGGAGGTGTGGCCATACCCACTCCCACCTACCTTTTGGGCCTACAGGAACTCCATCACAGTCTGTGTGCTCAGACACAGCCTGGGTGCCCGGCCCTGTCCTCCACCAATTTATTTTGCTTTCTGCTTTTTTTTTTTTAATCTTCTTCTCTTTTTTATTTTTATTTTTTTCTTTTTCACTTTTTTTTTTTTTTCTGGTGATTAGTTTGCTTGTATTTGTCTGTTTTAAAACACCTAATATTGTTAACAATTTTCTCCTTTTTATTATTATTTTTAATCTTCCCCTACCAGGTCTTAGTTTTCAGCATTTTTGCTTTTCCCTGTGCCTGGTTGAATTTTTTTTTTAATTTAAGGTGTTTTCTTTTTTCTTTTCCCCCTTTTTTCTCGTGATTAACTCCATTTCTTGTTTTTCTTCTTGCATTTTTCCCATTTATTTCTTCATTTATTATTCTTCTTCCCTACTTCTTTTTTCTTAGTGCCCTATCCCCAGATATTGCCGGTTTGCTTGTTTTTTCTTCTTTTTTTCCCTTTTCTCTTTTTATGGTTACTGTTCCTGTGTGATTACATGGTGTGTTTTTCATCCATGGGCTTTTAGGTTTTTTTCATTATTCAATTGAAATTTGTGTCTAACTGAGTGAGAGACGAACAACAGTCCCCATAAGACACAACTACACCCACACCTCCTACAACTTCACTTACTGAGTGACAGCCACTACCTCATTCTCCACCAATGGGCCAATGATAAAGAAACACCAAGAAGAGCCTGAATCACCCTTGGCTGCTCTTCACAAACAGTTAACAGAGATCTAAATAAAACAATGCCATGATGCCTCAGAAACAACAGATCATCACAGCCCACACAAAGAAGTGGGATAAAGTGGTAGAAATAAGGGAGCAGGATACAGACCCAGAACACAACCCTGAGGAAGAAGCAGCATTGGAACTCTTTGATAAGGAATTCAAAACAATGATATTTAGGTATCTTCAAAGGATTGAGAGACAGACCAAAGAAAACACAGAAAAAAC
>NW_006921626.1:11428622-11432698 GCF_000298275.1 Orycteropus afer afer | reverse complement strand
AGAGATAAGTATTGATTTGGGTGAAGAGAAGGGCAATGTACCAAATGTGAGTGACCAATATGGCAGCATTGAGCAAGAGACAGACATAGAGAGGTACATGGGAGGTACAGGCAACAGATATGAGCCCTTTTGCACATGCAGTGCTGTGTTATCAGTGAGGGCAAACATGGGTATATTGAGGGATGTATGGGTGGACAGGCTGAACAACTGAGTATGTCTATGGAATGGGGATTGTATCCAAGAACATATATAGGGTTGGCAGACCTCCTATAAGTTTATGTGAATGATCAGAATCCCAGGTGTATAGTAGAGCCGACAAGGGGCAAGGTTGTGGTCACTGCTTTGTCACAGCCAGCTACCCAGAGGGACAAGAGTAGTTGAACCTGTGGGCTTGGGACCATAGTTGCAGGGGACATCAAGCTCAATTGGCATAACATACTATGCAAAACGTTGTTCCACCTCCTACTTTGGCAAGTAGCGACTGGCATCTTAAAAGGTAGCAAGCTGCCATCTAGGTGCAACGATGGGTCTTTCCTCATGCAGAGCAAACAAGAAGAAAACCAAAATTCATGGAAACAATTAGTCCTAGTGACTGGTACATCATCCAATCTGCAGCCTATACAACTATGTGATCAGAAGAACTAGATGGTGCCCAGCTACCACTGTCATCCACTTGGAAGGGGTCTATGTAGGAGATCCTTGATAGAGAGGGAGAGCAATGTGGAACAAAACTCAAAATCATTTGGAGGCAAAAAAAAAAAAGGTGGGGACCAGGTTTGTTGATCTGATAGAGCCTGGTGGAACCACTGAGACTATGGCCCCTAGCTACCCTTCAGGTCTGGAATTGAACCCACACCTGTGGTTTCCAGCCAAACAAAATACAGGCATATGAGTTGAACATTTACCTCAGGTAGATACACTCCTTGGAGATAACAATCATGGGAGAAAGAAGGGCTACTTGTGCACAAGGAGACAGCTCAGGGGGCAGGAGTGTATGGAGGGATGGACACTGGGAAGAGGTGGCTAGTGGGAGGAGGTGGGAGGGGAGCTGTTGCATTGTGGTAAAATGTGGTCAATGACATGAGACAAAGTATGTGAACTGCTGTATGGAAAGTGAATTTGCTCTGTAAATCTTCACCCAAATCACAAAAAAAAAAAAAAAAAAAAATGTTGTCCTTGGCCCATTAATTGCTTTTGGAAACCACAAATTGAAAAGCAAAACAAAACATTGAAATAAATGGTTTCCAAGTTTCCTCCTCATAATGTATAAGAAAATCAATTAGCTATCCTGATGCAAGATTGTTCAAACTCTCAATATTTGGATTTGACATATATAAGGATTAATTACCCCAGTTAGGTTTTATTTCTGCCATATAGAGTTTGTTTCCCTTTATCTATACTACATGACTTAGAAGAACAAGTGGTCCCCAGATTGAACAAAGCCAAAGAGAGGAGCCACAATGAAGCCCAAAATTGTTAATCTATAAGGAAATAGAAGGCCCTTGTGTACTAAAAGGAAAGCCTTGATGAACAGGAGTGGAGGGCCCAGGAGCACTGATGTTGGCTGAGGCCCAGATTCTTTCTGAGAAGATGGAGAAACTATCCTGTGAGGTAGAACAAGGAAACTTGCCTTCTCTAGGGAAAGTGAGAGTGGGGAAAGGGAGCAGACCATGTGAAGGAGTGCTCTGTGTGCTCCATGACACTTCTTCCAAGTCACTTGGGTATCCATGAAAGGTAATGAACTCGCCTAGTGCTTGATGCAAGTTGCCTTTTTGTGGCCATCAGTGAAAGAGTCAGGTTTGCATTTGTTTCATGAGGGGCTTAACAGAGACAAAAAAAAAAAAAACACAAACACAAGAGCAGGGTCAGAGGAGGCAAGGGGCTGCCCTCAACTTGTGAGTTACTTTCTATGTCTCAGGTAATGTTACAAAACATTTTTTATAGTTGGAAAGGTCAATCAAGTCATCCTGTAATATAAAAGCTACATTTGGACTCAGAACAAAGCAGTTCAAATCCTCCTGCAGTGTACTTCCAGCTCCCTCTAGAACAAACCACCCACAGTGGAGGATTAGCCAACCACTAGAACACAGGAGACATGACAACCCAGCATGGAGCTTCTGGCCTGTTTTCTGCTCTCCTTTTATCTAGGACTTTGTTTTGGCAAAAAGGGCATCATCTGACCTCTAATTTCACAAGGGGGACCCAGAATCACCATCAGCAGCATCAGCCCAAGGCTGACTCCTATGAGGTAGAGATCAGACAATGCCATCACCCTCCAAACTTTTTGCCAATTCTGACATGAACTGTCCCTGCCATGGCACTTTATATTTCTCTGCTGGGTTTGATAATTCATTGGAGTGGCCACACAGAACTCACAGACAATATTCACAATTGTGTTTGTTAGGCAAGTAGCAGGTTACAATTTAGGATCAGAAGATAACTCAGGATACAGCTCAGCAATCAGGACAGCTTCTTCTCAGCCTTGCCACAGGCACACTTCTCTCTGGCCTTGGTCTCTGCTCTGCTTAACTCAGTTCTACAAAACTCTTTTAGCTTTACTGACAGGTACCCAGAGAGGCACCCCACTCAGCCAGCAAGCCTTCTGCCCAGAAGCACTCAACTTTCAAAGTCCATGAGCTGGGAAGCCCACCATTCTGTCTTATATCTGTCTCTCGGTTCTGCTGCGTCTCCTGCCTCACTATCTCTGCTGTCTCTCTGCCATCTCAGCACAGTAATCTCCAGTCCTCGGATGTGCTCCACTCCTGGCCTCTCTCTTGTTGTCAGTGAGGTCTCCCTTTTCTGTCTAACTCATTTTAAGTAGGGAGATGGCAAAACTGACCAATTTCCAGGTTGAAGTTGCATACACTTCATTCCATATCACTCCCTCCCCCATCCCAACAAGAGTACCATGTACCTTGTTTACATTATTAGCAAGTTATCCAGTCCCCTCGGTGGGCTACTAGCATCACATATTTGCATAGTTCCACTCAGTTATCTGGTGGGAGTCACAAAGACCAAGGCTAAAGGAGCCATATTAAGTAATTCACTTTGGAAGGAAGGTTGGGCAATCTACTTCCGTAGTGATACCACCTCGAAAATCCAAGGAGGGGTCACTATGAGTCAAGTCCAACTTGACGACACATAACAACAACAACAACAGGAAGTAATTCACTGTACCACAGTTTCTCAGGATGATAAGAGCTATATGAGGCAGTAAAGGTGACCAGCTTGCCTCATGAAATGTTGAGTTTTGTATCTCCTGATCAAAAAGACACTGAACCTCTTGGAAGGAATTCATGAAATGGTAACTCACACTTGCCTTCAGGTGAAGTCACAGAAAGCTATTTTACCATCTCAAGAGTGTGCCTATCACCCTGTGATTCAGGCTGATCCAGGAGGAAAACAGGATAGAATCCACAATTCAGTGCCCCATTTATGCCAGTGCAAGTCATTCAGCATGTTTTATTAAGTCAGAGACCAGGGAGGCAGACAGGCCCACTCCAACCCTATGTCTAATTTCAGGTTCTCTTTGTCACACAAAAATACTGAAATCAAAGAGCCAATACTCAACAAGAGGACTGGGAGAGCAATGACATCAAGCCAAGTGAAGTCATTCATAATCACCACTCATTCTCCAGCACCCAACAGTGCTGATTAAAACTTGACAAAAGACCTCCAGTACCTACCTGATGTGGTTACTTTGGTTCTTTGCAGCAAACAATTGCTTATACTTCAGGCTACATTTCCTATTGTCATGTCCTATTGTGCTCAAGGCTACATGTTTCAGTAACAAACTACTGTGGTAAATACAAGTGACTTGGAAAAAAAATTGAATATTTTTTTCTATTTATAATCTAAAACTAATACAGTGGAGTGTTCTTAAATTCCACTTGCCATGGGTATGTTGTTGTTGTTGTTAAGTGCCGTCGAGTCATTTCCGACTCATAGAGACCTCATGCACAGCAGAACAAAACACTGCCCGATCCCGCGCCAGCCCCACAATCCCTGCTATACTTGAGCCCATCATCGCAGCCACCGTGTCAATCCATCTCATTGAAGGCCTCCCCCTCTTTCGT
>NW_006921626.1:11425558-11427566 GCF_000298275.1 Orycteropus afer afer | reverse complement strand
AAGAAGGAAGAGGCCGTCCACTTCTCAAAGAATTGGCCAGGGAAAACCTTATGAATGCCATAGGTATAGCACAAAATAATAAGTGCAGCACAGTCAGGTGACTTAAGGCAGCAGCCCCACACGGACATACACACACACTAGCATCCCCATGTGCAAGCCACATGTAGGCACATAGTAGGAGGAAAGAAACTAACAACTAATTTACACTGAAAGCCTGATGGGTATCAGGAGAATGCTTACCCACTTCATTTCCTCTAGTCATCAAAACAATTCTGTGAAGAAAATATAATTATTTCCATTTTACAGATCAAAAATCTTGGCCCATCAGCACAGTGAGTAAGAGTAACTGGTGAATTTCAATGTACTCCAAAACACAAGTTGGATCCACACTGCCTCTTAGGTAACATGTTCTTCCTCTCACATGTACTCCTGACCTGAATCCCTTGAACTCCTGACAGTATTATATGGGATGAGAATTAAGAAAGAGCTAGGCCAAGTTAAAAGTCCCTGGGTGGTGTAAATAGCTAACCCTCTTGGTGCTTGGAGGTTCGATTCCAACCAGAGATACCTCTGGAGAAAGGCTTGACTATCTATTCATGAAAAAGTAGCCATTAAAAACCCTATGGGGCACAGTTACACTCTGATACACACATAGGGTCATCATAAGTTAGACTCAACTCAACAGCAGCCAGCTTGGCCAAGTTAAAGAGAGCCTCCTTTTCTCCTTTGCTCTCCTGGTGCCCTTATGCAGTTCAATGTCTAGCTCTTATGAGCATTATCCTCAGGTTCTTGCTCTTAAGGGCTCAAGATGTACTGTTCAGATGCTCACCTGGTTTAGACTAAAACAACACTGCTAGTCCTAGCTCTTTCACTACAGGGCCAAATTATGACTTCTGTAGGCCCTAGGCACTTTTGCCTTCATGGGCTTCTTCCTCCATTTAAAAAAATGCTAAAAATCATATTTTACAACCACATTGGTATAGGGATTAATATATCTAGATTGGATTCATTGCTTATTTATTTATTAACTTTTTAGTGTCATTTGGATGAACGTTTACAGAGCACATTAGTTTCCCATTCAACAAGGTGTTTTGTTATGGCTAAGAAGTTTTCATACCTTTGTCCCTTGTATGTTCTGTTATTAAAAACCAAACCAAACTCACTGCCATCAAGTCTATTCCAACTCATAGCAACCCCTATTGGCTTTCCAAAGCTGTAAACCTTTACAGAAGGGGACTGTCCTATCTTTCTTCTGCAGAGTGGCTGGTGGGTTCGAACCACCAATATTTTGGTTAGCAGTCAAACGTCTTAACCACAAAACCACCAGAGTTCCTGATGCTCTACTATACATGGATATATTTGCAGCATATACAAATACATATGTTAAAATATCCCCCACCAAATATATATATATATATATATATATATATGTAAATGTATTCCCATATGCCATCCCACATCTGTGCATCTTGCATATCTGCTTTTGTACCTATTCATAAGTTAGTTTGTTATTACTGTTATCGAAGAATTATATATGTAATAGTATTTACCATTGTTGTCTTTTACTCTAAGGCACCTCCCAGTGTCTTCCTTTGCTTTGGTCATGTTACGCTGACCTTACCCTTATTGTACATTGCTTCTCCTTCCCCTTCAAGTTAATAGTGCCTTCTTTCTAGTTAGTGATTTCTCTCCCTCCCCTTCCCATCCCTGGTAACCATCAAAGATGTTTCTTTCTGTGTACAAACCTTCTCTTGACTTTTCCTAGTGGTGGTCTTACACAATATTTGTATTTTTCTTCACTTATTTCACTCAGCAAAATGTCCTCCAGTTTCATCCATCTTATGAGGTGTTCTGTGGATTCATTGTTATTCTTTAACATCACATAGTATTCCATTGTGTGTTTACACTATGGTTTGTTTATCCATTCATCCATTGATAGGCACTTAAGTTTCTTTATTTTATTTTTACTATTGTGAATAGTGGGAGCTCTGGTAGCATAGTGGCTAAG
>NW_006921626.1:11423262-11424798 GCF_000298275.1 Orycteropus afer afer | reverse complement strand
TTTTTTTCAATTGAGATTTGGGTGAAGATTTACAGAGCAAATTCACTTTCCATACAGCAGTTCACATACACTTTGTCTCATGACATTGACTGCAATTTACCACAATGCAACAGCTCCCTGTCCACTTCCTCTCGATAGTTACCTCTTCCCTGTGTCCAACCCTCCATGCACTCCTGCCCCCTGAGCTGTCTCCCTGTGCATAAACAACCCTTCTTTCTCCCATGATTGTTTTCTCCTAGGAGTATATCTATCTCAGGTCAATGTTCAACTCGTATGCCTGTCTTTTGTTTGGCTGGATGACACAGGTATGGGTTCAATTCCAGACCTGATGGGCAGCTAGGGGCCATAGTCTCAGTGGTTTCACCAGGCTCTACCAGACCAGCACAATAGATTCCCACCCCCCTTTTTTTCCAAATGATTTTGAGTTTTGTTCCATATTATTCTCCCTCTCTATCCAGGATCTCCTACACAGATCCCCCTCCTAGTGGTTGACAGTGGTAACTGGACACGGTTTAGTTCCTCTGGTCTCATAGTTGTATACATTGCAGATCGCATGGTATACCAGTCTCTTGCACTAATTCTTTCCATGAATCTATGGTTTTCTTCATTCTTCTTTGCTCTGGACAAGGAGAGACCCATCATTGCATCTAGATGGCTGCTTGCAAGCTTTAAAGATCTCAGTCACTACTTACCAAAGTAGGAGGTGGAACAATGTTTTGTGTACTGTAATATACCTGTTGACCTTGATGTCCCCTGTGACTATGGTCCTGAGCCCATAGGTTCAACTACTTGGTCCCTCTAGTTTTCTGGCTGTGTCCAAGAAGTGACTACACTTGTCAGATCTACCATACACCTTGGAATTCAGATCATACAAATACACTTGTAGGAACATTGTCTGCCAACCCTATACATGATCTTGGGAACATTTCTCGCTTCATAGACATACTTAATAGTTCAGCCTGTCCACCCATCTATCCACCCATATACCCATGTTTGCCTTCACTGACAACGCAGTACTGAATGTGCAAAAGGGTTCATCTTTGTTGTCTGGACCTCCCATGTACCTCCCTATGTCTTCCTATTCCTCAATGCCAACATGTTGATCACTCCCATTTGGTGTGTTGCCCTTCTCTTTACCCAAATCAATACTCATCTCTACTTATCTAACAGTGTTCCATTCCCTCCCCTCTGACCCCTGGTAACAAACAAAGAAAATTCCCTTGCATAGATAAACATTTCCTTGACTTTTACAATAACAGACTAATACAATATTTGTCCTTCTGTGATTGCCTTTTTTCACTCAGCATAATGTTCTCCAAATTCATCCATGCTATGTGGTGTTTTGCAGACTCTAAGTTACTCTTTAGGGTTGCATAGTATTCCATTGTGTGTATGTACCATAGTTTGGTTATCCATTCCTCAGTTGATGGATACCTACGTTGTTTCCATCTTTTGGCTGTTTTAATAGTGCTGCAATGAACATGGGTGTGCATATGTCTGTTCTTGTCATGGCTCTTATTTCTTTAGGATATATAC
>NW_006921626.1:11421686-11423162 GCF_000298275.1 Orycteropus afer afer | reverse complement strand
AGTCCCACCAGCAGTGTATGAGAGTCCCAATCTCTCCACATCCTTGCCAGCATTTGTTATTTTCTGTCTTATTGAACTTTGCTACTAGTGCTGGAGCAAAATGGTATCTCATTGTTGTTTTGATTTGCATCTCTCTAATGGCTAACGAGGAGCTCTGGTAGCATAGTGCCTAAGGCACTTGACTGCTAACCAGAAGGCTGGCAGTTCAAACCCAACCAGCCACTCCTTGGAAGGAAGGTTGGGCAATCTACTTCCATAGTGATACTGCCTCAAAAACCCCAGAAGGGGTCGCTATGAGTTGGGTCTGACTTGACGGCATATTACAACAACAACTATGGCTAATAATCATGAGCATTTCTTCATATGTTGGCTGCCTGAATATCCTCCTTGGTGAATTGTCTATTCATATATCCTGCCTACTTTTTAATTGGATTATTTGTCTTTTTGTTATTGAGGTGTTGGAGTTTTCTATAGATTCTAGAGGTAAGCCCCTTGTCAGATATATCATTGCCAAATATCTTTTCCCAACCTGTAGATTCTCTTTTGACTCTTTTGGAGAAGTCTTTGGAAGCACATAAAAAATTGATTTTTAGAAGGTCTCATTCACCAAGTTTCTCTTTTGCTGTTTGTGCATTTTGGGTTATGCTTGATAGTCTATTTATGCCATATATTAAGGCCCCTAAATTTACCCCTAGTTTCCACTGAGGAACTCTATACTTTTAAGTTTCACATTTAAGTCTTTGATCCATCTGGAGTTCATTTTTGTGTGTGGGGTGAGGTGCAGATCTTGTTTCATTTTTCTGCTGGTGGATCTCCAGTTTTGCCAGCACCATTTATTAAACAAACATTCTCTTCCCTGTTTAATAGATTTTGGCCCTTTGTCAAAGATCAGCTGACCATAGATTGATGGATCTCTTTCTGGGTTTTCAATTTTATGCCACTGGTCTATGTGTCTGTCATTATACAAATACCAGGCAGTTTTGACTACCGTGGCTGTATAATATGTTTTGAGATCTGGCAGTGTGAGACCTCCTACATTGTTCTTGTTTCCTTATCTGAGGTTTCTTTCCATTCCATATAAAGTTAGTGATTGGTTTTTCCATATGCTTAAAAAATGTTGATGGGATCTGGATTGGGATTGCATTGAATAAATAGATAGCTTTGTGTAGAATTGACATTTTCACAATGTTCAATATTCCTCTCCATGAGCATGGTATGTTCTTCCATTTATGTAGATCTCTTATGTTTCTTTGAAGTAGTTTTCTTTGTACAGGTGCTTTGTGTCCTTGGTAAGATATATTCCCAAGTATTTTATTTTTTTTATTACCTATTATAAATGGTATTGATTTCCTTATATCTTTTTCAGCAATCCATTTGATGGTGCAGAGGAATGCAACTAATTTTATGGTGTTGATCTTATATCCTGCCATGATGCTAAATCTCTCAATTAGTTCCAGCAGATTTTTGACTGAGTCT
>NW_006921626.1:11415394-11415886 GCF_000298275.1 Orycteropus afer afer | reverse complement strand
GATATTCAAGCAGCCAACAAACATATGAAGAAATGCTCACGATCATTAGCTATTAGAGAGATGCAAATCAAAACAACAACAAGATACCCTCTTGCTCCAGCACTAGTATCAAAGTTCAACAAGACAGAAAACAACAAATGTTGGGGAGGTTGTGGAAAGATTGGGACTCTTAATACACTGGTGGTGGGACTGTAAAATGGTACAACCATTGTGGAAAGCATTATGGTGATCCTTCAAAATTTGGAATTAGAAATACCATTTGACCCAGCCATCCCATTACTAGGTATATACCCTAAAGAAGTGAGAGCCATGACAAGGACAGATATATGCACGACGATGTTCATCGCAGCACTATTTACAATAGCCAAAAGATGGAAACAACCTAGGTATTCATCAACTGAGGAATAGATAACCAAACTATGGTACATACACAACAGTGGAATACTATGGAACATTGAAGAATAATGTAGAATCTGCAAAACACCACATAAC
>NW_006921626.1:11408189-11414229 GCF_000298275.1 Orycteropus afer afer | reverse complement strand
TGGGGAGAGGTAACTATTGGGAGGAAGTGGGAGGGGAGCTGTTGCATTGTGGTAAACTGTGGTCAATGACATGAG
The DNA here is from genome assembly GCF_000298275.1 of Orycteropus afer afer. Lineage (NCBI taxonomy): Eukaryota > Metazoa > Chordata > Mammalia > Tubulidentata > Orycteropodidae > Orycteropus > Orycteropus afer. The sequence goes on along the minus strand of NW_006921626.1, from coordinate 11,414,154 downwards.
ACAAAGTATATGTGAATTGCTGTATGGAAAGTGAATTTGCTCTGTAAATCTTCACCCAAATCACAATTAAAAAAAAAAAGAAAAAGAGGAATGGTTTCAGTCTCTCTCCATTCAAAATAATGTTGGCTGTTGGTTTTGCATAGACACCCTTTATTATGTTGAGGAATGTCCCTTCTATTCCTATTTTGCTGAGAGTTTTGATGAGGAATGGGTGTTCGATTTTATCAAATGCCCTTTGTGCATCAATTGATCATGTCGTTCTTCTCCTTTGTTTTATTTATGTGGTAGATGTTGTTGATTTTTGTTTTTAGTGTTGAATCATCCTTGCATACTTCATATGAACCCCACTTGATCATGAGTGATTTTTTTGATATGTTGTTGGAGTCTTTTGGCTAGGATTTTGTTGAAGTTTTTGCATCTATATTCATGAGGGATATTAGTCTATAGTTTTCCTTTTGAGTGATCCTTACCTGGTTTTGGTATCAAGGTTATGCTTGCTTCATAAAATGAGTTAGGGAGGATTCCATCCTTTTCCATGTTTTGGACGAGTTTGAGTAGGAATGGTGTCAGTTCTCTGAATGTTTGGTAGGATTCTCCAGTGAAACTATCTGGGCCAGGATTTTTTTTTTTTCTTGGCAATTTTGTGATGACCTGTTCAATTTCTTCTTTTGTGATGGGCCTCTTCAACTTTTCTATGTGAATCTGTGTTAGTTTAGGTAAGTGGTGTGTTTCTAGAAATTTGTCCATTTCTTCCAGATTTTCAAATTTGTTGGAGTACAGTTCTTCATAGCATCCTGATATTATCCTTTTTATTTCATTTGGTTCTGTTGTGATGTCATCCATTTTGTTTCTTATTCGTGTTACTTGTATTCTCTCTCTTTTTTCCTTTGTTAAATTTGCCAGTGGTTTGTCAATTTCATTGATCTTTTCAAAAAACCAACTTCTGGTCATGTGGTTTTTTTCTATTGCCCTTCTATTTTCTGTTTCTTTGATTTCTACTCAAATCTTGATTATTTCCTTTCTTCTGGTGACTATAGGCTTTTCTTGCTGTTCTTTTTCTAGTTGTTGGAGATGTTGTTTTGAAGTGTTGATTTGGGCTCTTTCTTCTTTTATTATGCATGCATGTATTGCTATAAATTGGTCTCTGATTACTGCTGTTGCTGTGTCCCAGAGATTTTGGTTTGCTGTGTTGTCATTCTTGTTTGATTCAGGGAATTTTTGAATTTCAATTTTTATTTCTTCTCTTACCCAGTCTTTGTTAATGAGGGTGTTGTTCAGTTTCCATGTGTTTATTCCTTTTCCATTGATCTTCCTATTGTTAACTTCTAATTTGATAGCATTATGATTTGAGAAGATGCTTTGCAGTATTTCAATGTTTTTAAATTTATTAAGGCTTCTTTTATGGCCTAACATGTGATATATCATGGAAAATGTTCCATGTGCACTGGAAAAGAATGTATATCATGCTGTTGTTGGGTGAAGTTCTCTGTAGACGTCTGCAAGGTCAAGTTGGTGGATTGTATTGTTTAGCCCTTCTGTGTCTTTGTTGAGTTTCTTTCCAGTTCTATCTTTCATTGAAAGTGGTGTATTAAAGTCTTCCACTATGACTGTGGAGTCATCTATTTGACTTTTCAACTCTTTTAAAGTCTGATTTATGTATTTTGGGGCTCTTTCATTGGGTCCATAGATGTTTATCATGGTTATACCTTCATGTTTAGTTGATCTTTTAATCATTATATAATGTCCTTCCTTTTCTTGTATGGTGGTTTTTGTCTTCAAGTCAATTTGATCAGAAATTAATATTGCAACTCCTGCTCTTTTATGGTTCCCATTTGCTTGATATATCTTTGTCCAACCTTTGATTTTTAGTCTATTTTTGTCTTTGTCTTTAAGGTGTGTCTCTTTTAGACAGCATATTGATGGGTTTTGTTTTCTTATCCAAACTGCAACTCTCCGTCTCTTGAGTGGTGCATTTAATCCATTATCATTCAGTGTTGTTTTTGACAAGTATGAATTGGTGGCTCTCATTTTATCATGTGTTTTTTCATGGTGTCCCTGGTTTCTTGGTTCCATATTATTTTCTGTGTTGAGCTCATTATGTTTATGAATCATATTATCATTTCCTTTGTTGCTGTTGTTTTAGTATTTGCTGAATATTTGTGCTTGTCTTCTTTTTTATTGTGATGTGAAGGTTTATCATTTTTCTTAATGATTAACCTGTGATTTATAATTTTCTTCCTGAGATTAGAACACACCATTCTTTCTTCCAACTCTCTTCACTTCCTCACCATTTAGATGTTCTGTAAATACAAAATATTTTTGCTGTTTTCATTTGTAATTGTCCTTACTTGCTAACTGATGTCTCTGGTTCACTGTTTACAATCATGTAAGCTTATTTTACTTTGGATATGTCCATAGCTGTGGTTTCTGGGTTATGTCATCTTGTGTATTAATGGTTGGTTATTACTTGCTATTTTTGGTTCTCTGTTCAAAGGACTCCCCTTTAGTATCTCTTGTAAGGTTGGTCTGGTTTTAACAAATTCCCTTAGTTTCTGCTTATCTGGAAATCTCCTAATTTCACCATCATATTTGAGGGACACTTCTGCCAGGTATGGTATATAATTCTTGGTTAAAATTTTTTCTCTTTCAGGGTTTTATATATACCATCCCATTTCCTTCTCACTTGCATGGTCTCTGCTGAGAAATCAGAGATTATTCTTACTGGTTGTCCTTTGTAAGTAACCTTTTGCTTTTCCTGTGCTGATTTCAGGATTCTTTCTTTGTCTTTGTTTTTGATGAGTTTGATGATGATATGTCTTGGTGATTTCTTTTTTGGGTCTATCCTGTTTGAGGTTCATTGGACTTCCTGAACGGATATATTCTCATCTTTCATCATATCAGGGTAGTTCTCCTCCAACAAATCTTGGACAAGTTTCTCAGTGGTTTTATTTTTCTTGTCTTGTTCTGGAATTCCAATGACACGTAGGTTATTCCTTTTTATGGTATTCCTCATGAACCTTGGACTTTCTTCATTTTGTTTTGATCTCTTCTCTGATTGATCCTTTTCCAAAGAAGTATTCAGGTATTTGTCTTCAATCTCATTAATTTTGTCTTCCATTGCATCAATTCTACTACTTTTCCCTTTCAATGTGTTATCTAGTTCTGACAATTTAGTATTAATCTTCTGGATTTCTATTTGTAGATTTAGAATCATTTCTAATTTTTTATTCATCTTGTCATCTTGTTCTTGTATTTTCTTCTAGAATTCTTCTAGGTTTTTGTCTATGTTTTCTTTGGTCTGTATCTTAATCCTTTTAAGATACCTAAATATAAATATTTTGAATTCCTTATCAGAGAGTTTCTATGCTGCTTCTTCCTCAGGGATGTGTTCTGGTTCTGTATCCTGTTCCCTTTTTTCTACCACTTTATCTTGCTTCTTTGTGTGGACTGTGATGGTCTGTTGTCTCCGAGATAGCATGGCATTGGTGTATTTAGATATCCATTAACTGTGAAGAGCAGCCAAGGGTGAGTCTGGCTCTTCTTGGTGGTTGTTTATCTTCAGTCCAGTGGTGGGGAAGGAAGTGCTGTCTTTCACTCAGTAAGTCAAAATGCAGGAGATGTGAATGTAATTGTGTTGTATGGAGACTGTTGCTGTCTTCCACTCAGTTAGACAAAAATAACAATTGAATATCCATAAAAAAGTAAAAGCAATTGGACAAAAAATACACCATGTAATCACACAGGAACAGTATCCAAAAAAATAAAAAAGGGAAAATGAAGAAGGAAAAAAATAAAAAACTGAAATATATGTGGAGAGAGTAATAAGAGAATAAAAAGGTAGAGAAGGAAAATAATGAAGAAAAAATGGGAAAATGCTAAAATAAAAACAAGGAATGGGGTTAACTACAAGAAAGGGGGGAAGAAAAAAAAACTGAACCAGGAACAGGGAAAAGAAAAAAAGGTGAAAACTAGAACCTGGGAGGGGAAGAATAAAGAATAATAGTAAACAGGACAAAAGTATTAATAATAGTAGTAGTTTTAAAGTAGACAAAAACAAACAAACTAAAAAGCAGAAAAAAAGAAAAAAAATCAGGGCAGGGAGGCAGGACCCCCGGGCTCCATCAGAGAACACAGACTGGAATGGAATTCCTGCTGGCCCAGAAGGTGGGTGGGAGTGAGGGATGGCTACACCTCCATTCACCAAGAGGGTGTGGGGATAAGAGTAACAAGGGGCATGTCACACCTTTCTAGTCATCCGGGTTTGGAATGTCCTTGGGGTTCACAGCAAGTGGAGCCTGTTCTTAAGTCCCTGGAATCTGGTAGAACACTGTCATTTTAAATATCCAAAATGGTCAAGCCACTTGTAAACATTCAAAATGGCTGCACACTCTGGAGAGACAAAACACCACAGCTCAGCCTGCCTTCCTTTTCACTGCTTTCCCTTTCATTCACCAGCCACCAGAGCAGTCCTCTGTGCAGTCCCTGGCTAGCAGAGCTGACATTTAGGTTAATTCTTAGGTCCTACCACCACCTGGCAATATCCAAGCTATCTGTGCTGTCAGGATCGCTGCTAGACCGCAGCTCCGTATGTCTCCTTTTTTGGTGTTTTCATGCAAATTCTCCTGCTAGTTGGAGTTTAGTCCGCTTCTCTATCCTTACCTTCAGGGTTCAGGGGTCCAGTATTATCTTCTGTATCTGTGTTAATTGGTTCCCCTTTTCTTTGTTGAAGATAGTCTGTGCAGTCTTTCTGCCTATTCTGCCATCTTACCAGAAATCAAGTGTTTAATTTTTAAGAAGTCTCATTTATTTAGTTCATTTGCTGCCTTCTGTGAACTTTTAGTTATGTTTGGTATTCTATTTATGCTATTTATCAAGGTCCCTAGCAGTGTTTCATTCTTTTGTACATAGGGTGTCTATGAGTCGGAACCAACTTGATAGCACCTAACAACAGCAACAGCATTGTCTCCTTTTTTCTTCCATGACATCTACAGTTCTAGGCTTATATTTAGGTCTTTTTTTCATTTTCACTTAGTTTTTGTACATGGTTTGAGGTATGGATCCTGTTTCATTTTTCTACAGATAGACATCCAGTTTTGGCAACATCATTTGTTAAAGAGGTTGTCTCTTCCCAATTTAATGGACTTTGACCCTTTTTTGAAAATCAGCTGTCCATAAGTGTGTGAATTTACACTTGGGTTCTCAATTTTGTTCCATTAGTCTATGTGTCTGTCATTGTCTTGGTTTTTCCTTCTTGATGGTTGTGATATCTCCCCTTCTACCCCTGGGAGAGCTCATTTTAAACCTAGCAGAATAACAAAATTGACCAATCCCCACATTAGGGTTTCATACACTTTATTTCCATGGTTCCACCCCCACAAGTGTGCCATGCACCTTGTTTATATTACCAACAAACTATCCAATCCCCTTTGTAAGCCACAAGCACCTTACATTTGCACAGTTCAACTATCATATGGTGGGAGTCACAAAGTCCATGAAGAAGAGCCATACCAAGTAACTCACTGAACCACAGTAAGTTTTTCCATTTATGCAGGTCTCTTTTGGTTTCTTGCAGTAGTGTTTTGTAGATTTTTTTTTTTCTGTATTTCTGTATGTTCTTGGTTAGATTTATTTCTAAGTATTTTACCTTTTGGGGGTCTATTGCAATTGGTATCACTTTCCTGATTTCCTGTCCAAAGTTCTCTTTGTTGGTGTAGAGGAATCCCACTGATTTGTGTATGTTGATCTTGTATCCTGCTACTTTTTATTTAAAAAAAAATTACTGTGATTTTTGGAAGAAAACAAATTGGTGTTCCATTCAACAATTCATACACATTTTGCTTTGTGATATTGATTGAGATCTTCACAATGTAACAGTGTTCTTCCCACTTCCTCCCTCTATGTATGGTTTTTATTCATCCTTTCCTATCCCTTCCTGCTTTCTGAGCTTTATTGTTGGGCAAATGCT
>NW_006921626.1:11405191-11405799 GCF_000298275.1 Orycteropus afer afer | reverse complement strand
TTTGTCAAAGATCAGCTGACTATAGGTCGATGGATCTATATCTGGGTTCTCAATTCTATTCCATTGGTCTATGTATCTGTCATTGAACCAATTTCTGGTGTTATTTTTGTTCACTTTATATGCTTGTCAATTGTTTGCCTCAATGTTGTACCATGAGGAGGTGAGTTCAGGCTTGAAGTGTGTCTGAGGGCTTATAGTCTCAGGGGTTCCAGCACTCTCTATCAGACCAGTAGGCCTGATCTTTTTTTATGATTTTGAGGGTTTTTTTTTCCACAATTTTCTCCCACTCTATCCAAGATCTTCTTTGGCTATCCCTTTCAGAGAGGTCAGCAGTAGTAGTTGGGCACCATCTAGTTAGTTCTTCAGGTCTGAGTCATGGAGGCTGGGTTCATGTTGTCCAGTAGTCCTTTGGACTAATTGTTTCCTTGTATCTTAAACTTTCATCATTCTTCTTTGCTCCAGATGAGGAGAGACCAATAGTTGCACCTCACTAGCTTTTAAGACCTCAGTCACTACCAGACTCAGCAACTCATTCCTTTAAAGTTTCTGATTATGGCTAAAGAGTTTTCATAATTTTTTCATAACTTTTCCCCTTGTATGCTCATGAA
>NW_006921626.1:11402723-11404496 GCF_000298275.1 Orycteropus afer afer | reverse complement strand
TGGCTGGGCAGCTGGTGGTAGTTATTCCCCATGATGAGACTGGCAATCAACTCCATGGTGGGATCTACCACAAGCAGCTGTGTAGCTGCCTTTGGGTTATGGTCTGCTTCCTGTATATAAGGAAAAGCCTTGGGAATGGTTTTTAGCCTATGCATGCTTGGACCCTGCATGTAGCCGTGTCATTGCTCAGCAGCCTGCTATGCTCTCCAACTTTGGGACTTACAATGGACTTAAGTTAATGGCCTGCCGTATGGTTTGGTAACATCGGGACTGTGCCTTTTTACTTGTCAACCTTGGGGTTTCTCAGCCTCAGCAGCCAGCAGCTCTCTGAGTGAAGAAATGCCTCTAGCTCCAGTGGGCCAGGAACAGGAGCCAAAGCTGGACCTCAAGGCTGAGGGGCTTTCACCCAGCTCCTAGAGCCTGGCACTTTGAAATTGGACTTAAAGCCTCCAAATTGTAAGAATAAACTCCTGATTGTTAAAGCCATCCCATTTGTGGTATATTCTTGTCAGAGTGGTACTAGGTAACCAGAACAATATATATATAAACCAGAAAAAAATACATATATAAAATACACACACACACACACATATATATATCCATGCATCCATGAAATATATTCATGGATATATTTGCAGCACATATAAATACACATGTAGAAATACTCTCTGTCAAACCTATAAATATTGGTGGGTATCCCCTCATTTGGCATCCCACATCTTGAGCTTGCATGTCTATTCATCTACTTGTATACTATTGTTATTACTATTGTTGCAGGATTGTGTATGTAATAGTATTTACTTTTGTTGCCTTTAACTCTTATTTCCTGCCAGTGTCTTCCTTGGCCTTGATCATTTTATGCTGATCTCCTCCTTATTGCATATTGTCTTTCCCTTCATCAGATTAATTCATGTCTACCCTCTAGTTACGATTTACCCTCCTTTCCACTGGTTACCTTTAAAGAATGCTTTTCCTTGTGTGTCAACTTGTTTTTGAATTTTTGTGGTAGTGGTCTCACACAATATTTGTTCTTTTGTGATTGACTAATTTCACTCAGCATAATGTCTTCTACGTTCATCCATGTTATAAATTGCTTTGCAGATTCATCATTATTCTTTAATGTTGCATAGTATTCCATTGTGTGTATCTACCAGAGTTTGTTTATACATTCATTATCAATTTATGGGCATTTAGGTTGCTTGTGTCTTTTTACTATTATGAATAACGCTATAATGAACATGGATGTACATGTCTGTTCATGTCCTAGGTCTTATTTCATTAGTTTATATCCCTAGTCATGAGATTGCTGGATCATATGGTATTTCTGTTTGCAATTTTTTAAGGAGGTGCCATATCATTTCCCACAGTGGTTGTTCCATTTTATAGTCCCATCAAGAGTGAATGAGGGTTCCAATCTCTCCACACTCTTGCCAGCATTTGTTGTTTTTTTTTTCTTTCCTGACCTTTTTTTTAATTTTAATTTTTATTATTCATTGTGATTTGGGTGAAGATTTACAGAGCAAATTCGCTTTCCATACAGCAGTTCACATATACTTTGTCGCATATCATTGACCACAGTATACCACAATGCAACAGCTCCCTTCCCACTTCCTCCCCATAGTTACCTCTTCCCAGTGTCCATCCCTCCATACTCTCCTGCCCCCTGAGCTGTATCCCTGTGCATAAGCAGCCCTTCCTTCTCCCATGATTGTTCTCTCCAGGGCGTGTGTCTACTTGAGGTAAATGTTTAACTCACATGACTGTACTATGTTT
>NW_006921626.1:11370872-11386434 GCF_000298275.1 Orycteropus afer afer | reverse complement strand
GGCAGTGTTTCGTTCTGCTGTGCATGGGGTCGCTATGAGTTGGAAATGACTCGACAGCACTTAACAACAACAACAACAACATTAAAGCTTGGGAGAGATGGTATTTCATTGTTGTTTGGATTTGCATCTCTCTAATGGCTAATGAAGGAGCTCTGGTAGTGCAATGCCTAAGATATTTGACTGCTAACCAGAAGCTTAACAGTTCAAACCCACCAGTCTTTCCATGGAAGGAAGATGGGGCAATCTACTTCTATAAAGATTTGCCACCTCGGAAATCCAATGGAGGTCTCTATGAGTTGGAATCGACTCCATGACAGTAAATATTTTTTTCCCCCTAATGGCTAATTATTGCAAGCATTCTTCATGTGATTGTTGGCTGCCTGAATGTCTTATTTGGTGAAGTATCTGTTTATTTCCTCTGCCCATTATTTTGGATTGGATTGGTCTGTCTTTTTGTTGATAAGGTGTTGAAATTTTTATACATTAGAGATTAATCTCTAGTCTGATATATCATTGCCCCAAATTTTTTTTCCCTTTCTGTAAGCTCTTTTTTTACTTAAGGGAAGTCTTTTGATACACATTGATGTTTAATTTTTAGAAGATCTCAATTACCTAGTTTGTCTTCTGTTGCTTGTGTGATTTTACTCATGTTTAAGAGTATATTTATGCCAGTTATAAAGGCCCCTAAATTTTCCCCTATTTTTCCTTTGATGATGTTTGTAGATTTAGATTTTATATTTAGGCCTTTTATCCATCTTGAGTTAGTTTTTGTATATGGTGAGAGATGTGGATCTTATTTCATTTTTCTGCAAATAGATAGATTGTTGTTGTTGTTGTCATGTGCCATCGAGTCGGACCTGACTCATAACGACCCCTCCTTGGGTTTCCGAGGCAGTATCACTACGGAAGTAGATTGCAGATACCCATTTATTAAAGAGACTATCTCTTCCTCCTTTAATGGCTTTTGGCCCTTTGTCAAAGATCAACTGTCCATAGGTGGATGGATTCACTTCTGGATTCTCAATTCTGCCCATTGGTTCATATGTCTGTCATTGTACCAGGATGTTTTGACTACTGTGGCTGTATAGTAGGTTTTGAGATTGAGAGTATGAGGCATTCTACTTTGTTCTTCTTTTGCAGTGCTTTGTTTATCTGAGGTCAATTACCTTTCCATATAAAGTTGTTGATTAGTTTTTTCATTTCTCTAAAGAATGATATGGAATTTGGATCAAGATTGCACTATATCTGCAGATCAGTTTGTGTAGTATTGACATTTTCATAATGTCAAGTCTTCCTATCCATGAGTATGGTATATTCTTCCACATATGTAAGTCTCTTTTGGTTTTTTGTAGTAATGTTCTGCAGTTTTCTTTGTGTAGGTCTTTTGTATCTCTGGTTAGATATATGCCTAAATACCTCATCTTTTGGGTGCCCATTGTAAATGGTGTTGTTTTCCTGATTTCCTTTTCAGATTTTTCTTTGTTAATGTAGAAGAGTCAGTCTGACTTTTGTATGTTGACTTTATACCCTGTCAGTTTGCTGAATCTTTCTATTAGTTTCACTAGCTTTCTTCTTAAGTCTCTGGGATTTTCTATGTATAGGATAATATCATCTGCAAATACAAATAGTTTTATTTTTTCTTTGTCAATTTTGATGTCTTTTATTTCCCTTTCTTACCTTATTGCTCTGGCTAGGACTTCCAATACAATATTGAATAGGAGTGGAGATTAAAGGCATCCTTGTCTAGTTCCCATTCACAAGGGAAATGTTTTCAGTCTCTCTCCATGAATAATGATGTTGGCCATTGGTTTTGTGTATATGCTTTTAATTATGTTGAGGAATTTTGCTTCTATTCCTATTTTGTTGAGCATTTTTTATCAAGAATGGATGTTGAATTTTGTCAAAGTTTTTTTTCTGCATTGAATGATATAATGATGTGGTTCTTTCCCTTTGTTTTATTTATGTGGTGGATTATATCGATTGTTTTTCTAATGTTGAACCATTCTTCCATACCTGGTATGAATCCCACTTGGTTAGGATGTATTTATTTATTTTGATACAGTGTTGGATTCTATTGGCAGAGTTTGTTGACAATTTTGTGTCTATGTTTATGAGGGATATTGGTCTATAATTTTCCTTTTTAAGTGATTTCATTGCCTGGTTTTGGTATCCAGCTTATACTTGCTTCATAGAATGAGTCCAGGAGTATTTTGTTCTTTTGTATGTTCTTGAATAGTTAAAGTAGAATTGGTGTCAACTCTTCTCTAATTTTTGGTAGAATTCACCTGGAATAAAATTGCATTCAAATAGGGACCTGAGCAACAGCAGGCTATGTCTGAATCACAGGAAGTAGTCTCACTCTTCTTACCTGTAGGCTCTTATGATTTGCATTCAGACATGATTTTGGAGGTGTCTGACATATGTGTTTATGCATATGGGATTAGAAAATTTCCAGATGCTGCAATACAATACACACCATTTGAAAGGCAATTACTCACCTGGTATTGAGCATTGATTGAGACTGCCTCAATGACAGAAGGATGTAAAATCATCATGAGAACTGAAATACCCATAATGTCTTGGGTGATGTCAGAGAAACATTCTAATAAGGAAGACAGTCCCAAAATAATTCCATTATAAAATGAGAATGGTTTATACAAGAATAAACTACTGGAGGAATGCAGGGAGACACCCAGCATATCCATGAGCAAGTAGCCTCTTTTCCCATTGGTCCTACCCTGGAACTACCTGAGAAGCTTCCAGAGCCCATTGTCATATGGACAGTACCCTATGAACAACTTTCTGCTAACCAACAGAAGGCTGCTTGGTTCACAGATGGCAGTTTCAAGGTATGTGGGCAACATTTGATGTGGAACACTAATTCATTAAGACTAACAGATGGAAAGAACCTGATTAAAGAAAGTAAGAAATGGTCAACTCAATGGGATGAACTACATGCTGGCTTCCTAGCCATAATGGAAGAACTGGGCAAAGATGAGAACCAATATGTTTGGATTTTACTGATTCATGGGCAGTGGCCAATGACCTGGCGATACAGTCAGGAAATAGGTGATAGAATATTGGACTATTAAGGAGACACTCATGTGGAGGATGGATCTTTGGAAAGTATTCTGAGAATTTAGAGAGTGCATTGGAGTAGGATAAGTCGATGTCCATCAGAAGAACCTCTTTCCTAGATCAGAAAGTGATCAGCAATTTTTGGAGTCAGCAATTGGATACGTTTGTATGCTTCCTTAAGGGGACCAATTGGGGCCATGAAATGAGTGGACATCAGGATGCTGCAGAATCCAGAGTTGGGTTGAATCTATGCACACCTCTCTTGCACCCTCTGAGGCACAACATTTCAATAAGGACTGCTCTATCTGCTGCCAAGAAAGATAAAGTTTGCAGATGGCTATGGGGCAAATTCCCCAGGAGGGAGGCCTTGCATCTAGCTGGCAAGTTGATTATATTGCAAGTTGATTATATGCCAGTGATAACAGGTGGACACAAATTGATCCTCATTGGAATAGATACTTCCTCTGGACTGGGCTTTGCCTATCCCATGACACATGCAAATACCAAAAACACCATTAAAGTACTGGAACAAAAGATACTTTACTAATTTGGGTCATCAAGTTATATTTCCTCAGACAAAGAAGCATACTTTACAACACACAGGGTGCAGAAATAGGCCAAGAAACATCATTTTAAATGAGCACAGCATCTTGGATACCATCCTCAAAGTAATGGCTTGATAGAGAATTAGAATAGGCAATTGAAATATTTGTTATCTAAAGCAGGGGAGATAAAGGCATGCTGGGCTGGCTCACACACAGGGGTAGGGGATTACAAGTCCCTGGGTCCCAGTTCAGGTGGCTGGAGGCAGTAGGAGGTGCCACTAGTTTGAGGGCCCCCAGAGTTCATGGCTAAGTGTAAAATTGGACACCTGTGGTTTGCAGGCTCTCAGGGCCAGGGTCTGGGTGGAGCAACAGGTACCACTGAAATATAGGTCACCACTAGGGGCACCTGGGCATAGAGGCACGGACCACCAGTTATCAAGCCTTCAATGCAACTGGCTGGGTGGAAGATGAAGTGTCACCAGCTCCCACACCCCCAGCACTGAGGGACAGAAGGAGAAGCAGATGTCTCTGATCCGCAGGCCCCCAGCTTGGTGGCTTGGCTTAGGAGCTGATGTCACTAGTTCATGGGCTCCTGCCATGAGTAGGTAGGCTGAAGAGGGGATGCCACTGGATCATGGACTCCCAGAATGGTTGAGTGGGCAGAAGATTGGGTGCCACCCATCCATAGGCCCCTGGCATGGATGGCTAGGCAGAGAAGTGGACGCTACCATTCCGTAAGACAGCAGCCAGGCAGAGAGCACAAGTGGCTGAGCCAAGGGACAGGCACCAACCAGTCTGTGGACTTCTGGGTATGTGGTGGTGTTGGGTGCCACCAGACTGTGATTGTGTGGGGATTGCTCAGGGGGTTGGGGATGATGCAGTGGGTGAGATGAGTACACTTCATATGAGGGCACTTAACTTTCTCAGGAAGGGGAGCACTCCTGCCTAGCTCTGGATGGGAGTGTAGAGTTGCTCCTGCTTGTCTGCACCAGATGATGGGGGACTTCAGCTGGGAACGCTGCTTGCTTTGCCTCAATATGTCCACACTGTGCAGGTTCATCTGGCAGGACACCAGCCATTGTAGTTCTCCACATCTGCTGTTTTTGTACAGTCTCTCCTTCTACTCTGGCACTTGATATGATTCATCAGCCTTGCTTTGATGCTCAAGGTTCCAAAGTTGTCATATAGATATATATATGTCTATATATATATATATATATATATATATATATATATATATATCTGATTCACTTGTTTTCTCGGTCTGTTATATGAGGGACATTATAAGGCACCTGACTATAGCATCATCTTGGACTACCTCCCTGGATTCATTATTATATATTTCTTATCATTTCATTCTTTTTTCCCTCTGATTTTAAAAGAAATTAAAACATTTTTGTGGACCTCTGAAATTATGGGCACTGTGCTTACTGTGAAATCTCTGTGTGGTGAAAACAATTAATGTGCTTGGCTGCTGACAAAGGGTAGAGGCTTAAGTCTACACAGAGGCACCTTGGAAGAAAGGTCTGACAATCTACTTCTGAAAAATCAGCCATCGAGAACCCTATGGAGTGCAGTTCTACTCTGACACAGGTGGGGTCACCATGAGTTACAATCAGCTCCATGGCAGCTGGTGTCTACTGTACCTAATGGATGTGTCACAAACTAGCTAGGTGACCATGAGCAAGTCACATGAGCTTTTTGTGTTTCCATTTACCTATCAAAGCTGGACTGTCTGCTCCACAGGGATGGTGCAGAGATCATGACAGATAAGTGTAGCATCTCAGAATCCAGCCAGGCATGGCCTATCACTTATGGCCAGATCTGGAAGACAGCAAGAGCCTGTAATGTGGAATTAGGTCATCTCAGTGGGGTAGGACAGAAGCCAGAAGGGTACTTCTCACCCCTGAAGAGACTCAAGCGGCCCCAGCTGGTGTACACAGACACACAGCATAGTGGGTCACAGTTAATGGTGTCCCAGCATACCCAGAGCCTATGCCCTCCACTCAGCAAATCTCTCCAAACTAGGCAAGGGGAAGGAAGGGACAATTTATGTTATAGTTACAGACTCATTTCTGACTGCTTCATTTAAATGGGACTTTGTTTCTGTGTTTACATCCTTTTTACTCTTCCAGTTTGGTCACCTACCTTTTTTTTTGTGTGTGTGATTTGGGTGAAAGTTTACAGAGCAAATTCACTTTCCATACAGCAGTTCACATACACTTTGTCTCAGGACTTTGACTACAATTTATCCCATTCCAACAGCTCCCCTCCCACTTCTTCCCCATAGTTACCCCTTCCATCCCTCCATGTACTTCTGCCCCCTGAGCTATCTCCCTGTGCATAAACAGCCCTTCTTTCTCCCATGATTGTTCTCTCCAGGGAGTGTATCTACCTCAGGTAAATGTTCAACTCCTATGCCTGTCTTTTGTTTGGCTGGAAGCCACAGATGTGGGTTCAATTCCAGACCTGAAGGGCAGCTAGGGGCCATAGTCTCAATGGTTCTATCAGGCTCTATCAGACCAGCAAACCTGCTCCCCTTTTTTTTTGTTGTTGTTGTTTTTTTTTGTTTTTTAATGATTTTGAGTTTTGTTCCATGTTATTCTCCTTCTCTATCCAGGATCTCCTACATAGATCCCCCTCTGAGTGGTTGACAGTGGTAGCCAAGATCACCCACTTTTCTACTTCTCTCAACTCTCAACACTCCTGCTTCCATCTGTGTTGACAGTTTGCATGTACAGTCTTGGCCAGGGGCTTCCTCAGGCCAGGGAATACAGCAGTAGTTTCTCCTCATCTCAGCCCCACATCCAAATATGCCCAAAGGTAGCTATGGCTTGGCGGGTCTGATACTGTGGGGGCTAGGCCAGAAAGTGAGGAGTCCAGAGAAGGTGACTCTCAAGTGTAGACAGCAGTAGGCTCCATCAGGAAGCAGTAGGGCCAAGGCTGCAGACCAGCAACCACTTAGATGCTCATACCTAGGAGAATTGCTGAATAAGTGATGGTACCATGGATTATCATGCATCTGTACAAAAAAATAAGGATGCCTTCCATGAACTGACATAGAGAACTTTCCAGGACACAATGTTGAATGTAAAAATGTAAAGTGCAAAAGCATATCTAAAGTATGCTATCTTTTGTGTAAGAAAGAAGAAGAAAAACAACACATATATCTGTTCATTTGTGTGAAATGAGATTGGTTATCAACAGGGAGTGGTGGGAACAGGGCAAAAAGCATGGGAGAATGAGAATGGGGTAGAAAAGATGATGGTGGGATCAGACATTTCTCTGAGTAGAAGAGAAAAGAGAAAAAAATTCTAAGTAATAAATATAGCAACAATGATGGATTTAGAAAATCACTATGTGGAAGCCATCAGAATAGTAATTGTTTCAGGCTAGAATCATTAATGGTTGATAAATTTAGTAGGAGAAAGTAAGAGAATAGTTTCAAAGTATTTCCCCAGTACTTATTAATTAGAAAAGGAAAAGCATTTACTTTAGATGCAGAAATGTGGCAGACATTACTTTAATCGAGCAATCAAATTTGATCTCACCTGTAATAAAACAAATAGATATCATGTGCCTCCTGACATGCACTGAGGACATGAATCACTTCTGTGATATTTTTTCCAAAACTGCAGAACCTAAGCTTAATAATAAAAAAATATCAGATATACCCAAATTGAGGGACATTTTTCAGAATATTGGCCAACACTCTTCCAAAATTTCAGTCATGAAAGATAAAAAAGACTAAGGAACTCTCCCATATTAAATGAAATAAGGAAATAAGACAAATAAATGCAACATGCAACCATGGACCTGGCAAAGGACATTAGTGGGACAACTGGCAAACTTTGAATAAGGTCTTTGATTTGAGTTGTAATTTTGATAATTGTACTGTGGTTAATTAAAGAAAGTCCATATTTTTAGGAAATATACATTGAAATATTTAGAGGTCAGCTACTTTCAAACATTTCTGAAAAATAATTGTATGTATATGTGTGTATAAATAGAGAACAAATAATTAATCAAATGTGATAAAATGTTAACATTCGAGAAATCTGTGTCTGAATGAAGGGCATAAGGGAGATCTTTGTACTATTTTTTTCTAAGCCTGAAATTATTTCAAAATAAATGGTTAAAAATATAATACGAAGATTAGTTGCTCGTATTAACACCAAAGGCCCCTTAAAAAAAAAAAAAAAAAGTATTACAATTAAATTGATTGGAATGTAACTTTCAAACTGACAAATAGCACATAACACACTTTTAAAAACTGAAGTGTGATGTACTTTCTCTGTATTACTTGCAATTTTGATATATATTTAAAGTTTGGGCAATCCTACTTCCGTAGTGATACTGCCTCGGAAACCCAAGGAGGGGTCGCTATGAGTCGGGGCCGACTCGACGGCATATAACAACAACAACAACAACATTGATAAGCAAAACTGTTCCTATTAAGAATCCAAGAAAAGGGCTCAGAAGAACAACTAGTCCAACCCTTCATTTTAACAGTGAGGAAACTGAGGCTCAGAGGAGCAGAGTGCTCCCCCAAGGTCATAGTAGAGTAGAGGATCACCATCTGTAGTGAGTTGAATGGTGCCCCCCCCCAAAGATATGTCTACATCCTAACCCCTAGAACCTGTGAATGTGACCTTTCTTGGAAAAAGGATCTTTGAAATGTAATTAAGTTAAGGATCTTGAGATGAGATCCTCCTAAATTATCCAGGTGGGCCCTACATCCAAAGGCAACTGTATTTGTACAGAAGGAAGATACACAGAGAAGAGGAGAAGCCCATGTAAAGACAGAGGCAGAGACTGGAGTGATGCAAAACCAAAAAGATACCCGGAGTCACCACAGAGTTGGGAGAGGCAAGGCAAGATTCTCCCCTAGAGTCTCCAGAATGAGCGTGGCCCTGCAAACACTTTGATTTTGAACTTCTGGCTTCTGGAACTGTGAGAGAATAAATTTCTATTGTTTGAAGCCATCAAGTTTGTGGTAATTTGTTATGACAGCCCTAGGAAACTAATATACCATCATTATCCTAATTTAACAAGTAAAGAAAGAAGTCCACAGGGGTTGGTCCAATCCCATGAAGAAGAAAAACATGACAGAATCTAAAACCAGAACCTAATTTATAACTGGACTCCCTAAGTAAAACTAGGGAACCATCTTCACTGTTAAAATCTTTGTTTTGGGCTTATGACATGGCTTATGCCTTACAATATTCACTCTCATCAATTCTGACTCATAGCAACCCCCATTGGGTTTCTGAGGTATCTTCATTCTATGGAGTAGCTGGTGGGTTTGAACCTCCAACCTTCCAGTTAACAATCAGATGCTTTAGGCACTATGCCACTAGAGCTCCTTATAATAGTGATGTCAAATAATGTAATTTCCAGAAAACTTGTTATCTGAAAGTCCCACCTCAGGAAGCTCCAACCAGTGACCACTAGATGGAAGAGCTTTGGGAAAGACATCAGTTATTGGGAGCTATGACAGACTCAGAGGAATCCAATATAATTTCTGGTCTAGGGAAGATCCTTACCACCTAGGGATCTACTTGGGCCTATGAGATTCAGGATAGTCTGGATAAAATTTGCTTAGCACAGTCTATTGGCAAAGCAGCGGCCTTGGAGTCAGAAGACTTATGTTCTAGTTCAGGCTTCACCTTTTACCATATTGTGATCCTGAGTAATTCAGTCTCTCTGAAACTAAATTTTCTCTGCTCAAAATGGAGACCAGATTTGCCCTGCTAGAGCTGATAGTATCAATGCTCCACTCAGAATCCCTCAGAATCCTTTTTACCAGTTTTTTTTGTGCACCTTCCTGTCAAGTACAAGGCAAAGCCAAGGCTGACAGATGCAGTCAGTAAAGAAACAATGAGCTTTTGTTAGATTCAGACAGTTTATTATTTATACACTTACTTTCCCAAACTAGCTCCCTGCAGCCCTTGCACATGGTGATACTGAAATAAAAGGGGCCAGATGACAGTGACACAGATGTTGGGACACCTTGTTGCTAAGGAGCCAAGGGCATAGTGCAGCTAAGTCATTTTATAGCCTGCAGCTGTACCCTATGTGGGGCAAGGCAGAAAGCCTCATACCTAATCAGAATTCAGGGAGGCAATGAGAAACTGGCTCATGACAACCTCCCAGGGGAGACAAGGGGATGAGTGGGAAATAGCCTTGCGGCATCACCTCAAAAGCCTCCTATGCTATCATCCTCTGGGGGATCACGAGGTGTTCTGGCAAGACTTAGATTCAGCTGTGATTCAAGCCTTGCCTATATGGTGTATGTGGAGACATGCGAGGTGGCCAGGGCACCATGATGGAGCCATGGTTTTGGTATGTTTTTGCTTCCAACAGTCATACCTGCAGCTCTTTTTCAAAGGACTTCCACCACATTAGGAAAACAAGAAATATCTGGGAATTTACATCCCCTACTCCCAGAAGGTCTGGTTAAGGCAACAGTTAAGTGCCAGCTTCTAACTGAAAGGTTGATAGCTCCAACCCACCCAGTGGCTCCACAGGAGAAAGACCTGGCAATCTGCTCCCATAAAGAAAACCCCATGGGGCAGTTCTACTCTGTCACACAGGGTCACTATGACTCAAAAATCGACTTAAGAGGTCTGAGCAACAACAACAACTCACAGGGAAGCCTTAACAAGTGGTTGGTTGGTGCAAAACTATGAAAAGTATGAAAGCACCAGATTCCTTGCTTCAAAGAAGTATAACTTATACTCCAAACTTCCCCTAACGGATTAAGCTAAAGCTTTCTCCTGTGAGACTTTGCCTGAGATCTCAAACACTTGCTTGGCTTCCTCTTCTTCTGTGTCCTGCTTCCCCTGCTCCCTTAGGGCTTTCCCCTGGGAACCACTTTCATAATGAATCACTTACACCAGAATCTTCATCTCTGGGAAGCCTATCTTAAGATGCCTGCTAACCTTACAAGACTATTGTGAGAACCAAAGATAATGTGTGTAAAAGAACTTTGTAAACCAAATGACCAAAAATGTATTGTGGCACTGTTATCACTACAAACATTTCTAAGCCAGTCTATATAGTAGGCAGTTGTAGTGAATTACTTACTTTGGCCCTACTAGTCATGGTCTGCTAGCATAGTGCCTAAGGCACTTGACTGCTCACCAGAAGGCTGGCGGTTCAAACCCACCAGCCACTCCTCGGAAGGAAGGTTGGGCAATCCTACTTTCGCAGTGATACTGCCTCAGAAACCCAAGGAGGGGTCGCTATGAGTAGGGGCCGACTCGACGGCAAACAACAACAACAACAACAGTCATGGTCTTTGTGATTCCCCCCAGATAACTGGGTTGGGACTATGCACATGTGAGATTCGTGTGGCCCACCAAGGTAATTAGATAACGAGCTGATAATGTAAATAAGGTACATGGCACCCTTGTGGAGGTGGCACCATGCAAATAAGGCATATGGAAGCCTAATGTGGGTCAGTTTTGCCACCTGCCAGGCTCAAAATGAGCCATTCCAGAGGCAGAAAGGAGGATCTCACTACCATCAAGAAAGATGAGCCAGGAATGGAATGTGTCCTTTGGACCTGAGATCCCTGTGCTAAACTTCCTAGATCCAGGAGACAGAAGAAGCTATAACAATTTTCTGAGATGGTGAGCAACAACAAGAAGCAGTAGAAGAGAAATGGTGGCAGCAGATCATGGCAGCAGAGATTGGCATGAGACAGAGCAGTGGGCTTCCCTGCCCACAGCTGAGAAAGCTGTGTCTTAGGGCAAGAGGTTTGCTGGCAGAGTTGAGTGCCTCTCTGGCACCTATTGGGAAAGATAAAAGAGCTTTGTAACACTTATCTAAGCAGGGCAGAAGCCAAAGGGCTACAGGACCAGGAGGCCGAGGCCAGAGAAAAGCGTGCCTGCAGCACAGCTGAGAGGATGCTGTCCTTGATTGAGAATTGTATCCTGAGTCATTTCTGATTCTGAATTGTAACCTATTTCTTCCTGAGTGAATCCCATAATCATGAGTGCTGTCTTTGATTTTTGTGTGTCCATTGCAACAAATTATTGACCCCAGCAGAGAGTAGACAGTGCTATGAGAAAGACAGTTGGTATCAGAATTGGCAAGAAGATTGGAGGGTGATGGCATGTCTGACCTCTGCTTCAAAGGAATCAGCTTTGGGCTGTTGACCTTGATCCTTCTTCCCCCTTGTGAAGTTAGAGGAGGTCAGATGATGATGCCACACCCCTTTTTACAGCAGTATGATAGCCCCCAAAGAAGTTCATGTCCTAATCCCTGGAACCTGTGAATATGTTACCTTACATGGTAAAAGCAACTTGTGGATGTGATTAGGTTAAGGATCTTGAGATAAGGAATTTATCTGGATTATCTGGATGGGCTCAATGTAATCATAAGGGTCCTTATGTGAACAAGGCAAGAGGACCAAACAATGGAAGCAGAGGTCAGAGAGAAAGATAAGAAGATGTTATACTTCTGACTTTGAAGTTGGAGGAATGGGCCATGAGCAGGTGACCTCTAGAAGTTGGAAAAGGCAATGAAATAGATTCTTTTCTAGAGCCTCCAGAAGCAATACAATCCTGCCAACACCTTAATTTTTAGTCCACAGGTACCCATTTTGAACTTCTGACCACCAGAGCTGTAGCTAACACATGGTGTTATTTTAAGTCACTAAATTTGTGGTAATATTTTAGAGTAGCAATAGGAAACTTATATATTATCCTACCCCTAAACTTCTTGGGTTAACTTTCAACTAGGACCCAAACTCCTCAAATTTATAGATGTGTCTGTATCAGTTATCCATTGCTAAACCACAAACCAACCCCAAATTTGGTGAATTAAATGATTTAGCATTTATCACAATTCTGTGGATTATCTGGGCTCACTTGTGCTGCCGACTTCAGCTAATGGTATAGTTGAGGGCTGGGCTGACCTAGGATAGTTGGACCACGTGGTCTTTAATCCCTGCTTTCTTCCCAGTATGAAAATTTCAGGGGAACATTATGAGAAAGCAAGAGTAGAAGCTGCAAAGTCTTTTGAGCCAAAATTTGGAAGTTATACAACATGACGTTCATTATACTCTATTGATTATAACAAGTCACAAGTTTGTCCAGATTCAAAGGGGTGAAGAAATAGACTTCACCTTTAGATGGGAGTTGCTGCAGAGAATTTGTGGCTATATTTAATCTGCCACTGAATCTAATTATCTGTGTGAGTTACAACACTAAAAGTGCTAGTGGAATAGAAGTTGTTCATTTGGTTACCATTTCATCTAGAAAGCACTCTGCATTCCTCGATAGTGCCAGAAGCCATCTCCCCACAGCAGGCCACTAAATCAAAGAAGCCTACCAAGGTGAGAGTGGTTGGATCTGAAGAAGCCCATCACAGTCTCCATACCAACACATCAGCAGGGCTGTCTAAAGTCAGGCTCCCTAGTGCCATCTTGCTGACAAATGATGACATTCCATTTACTTGGCTGATATGCAGTTCTCCTCTGCCACATTTATTCTCCTGCAAAATGAATAGAGTGAAGAAAAAAAAAAAAAAAAACCCTTTGATTATAATAAGAATTCATTACTTGGGAAAAAGCTTTTGCAACAACCTGTATGGTGGTGAGTGGGATTTAAAAAGGGCAACACTGATGCTTAATCTCCAGGCTTAGGGGCAGTGCCTGATAAGCTCCTGGGACAGAAAGGAGAACTTCCAAAAGGAATTATTTTTGTTGTTACCTGCGATCGAGTCAGCCCCCAACTGTCAGCATGGTACCCTCTGCACAATGGGACCAAACACTGCCCAGTCCTGTACCATCCACATGATTGGTTTCAGATTAGACCATTTGGATTAGTGGGGTTTTCATTGGTTGATTTTTGGAAGTAGATCATGAGGCTTTCCTTCCTAGTCTATCTTAGACTGGAAGCTTCACTGAAATCTATTCAGCATCATAGCAACACATAAGCCTCCACCAACAGATGGGTGGTGGGCTGGCTGTGCATGAGGTGCATTGACCAGGAAACAAATTTCAGTCTCCCACATGGAAGGTGAGAATTCTGTGCTCCGTAGGGTTTTCAATGGCTAAATTTTCAGAGGTAGATCACCAAGTCTTTCTTTCGAGGTGTCCCCAGGTGGGCTCAAGCTTTCAGCCTTCTGGTTTGCAGCACAGCACTTTATTGCACCACCCAGAGACTCCATCAGAGTACATAGCATGTAATAAAAGTATTATTTGCTGAAACTCATTTCATTCATACACATGTGCACAAACACACACATACACACAGTGTCACAAAGCATTTCTTACTGTGGGTTAAGTTAAAAAAAAAAAAAAAAAGGTATGAAAGCAACTGGTTTGTCCATATCCCAAACCTGTCCCTCTATTTTCTATACTGCTGCTTCAGGGGAAGAGATTTCCCAAATTATTCCAAGACCATTTAGAAACTTCCTTTAGATTTTTTGGCCCTGATTACATTCTCTAATATGCTTCCAGGCTCCAGCAGCAAGGCCAGGCACCATCCTCCTTCTCGTTGGAAAGTGTCATTTGTCACCTTCTTGAATAGCTTTGTCCCACACTGACATTCTCAGGCAAATCATCCTGACTCCACCATTGTCTCAATTAGTTTACCAGCCTAAAGAGTTGCACAATTAAGCTCCATGACAAACATCAAAGTTGGATGAGATCAACAAAGTCAAAGCTTTGATATTATTTAATAATAATAGGATGACAAATAATACAAGAAAAGGGACAGATATTACCACCTAATACTTTTAACCATCACTCGTTTGTCAGTTTGTTGTACTGTGGTGGCTTGGGTGTTGCTGCACGGTTGGAGGTTATGGTGTTTCAAATACCAGCAGGGTCACCTATGATGGACTGGTTTCAGTAGATCTTTCAGACTAAGATGGACTAGGAAGGACAAGTGGTCACTTCTGAAAAAAATAGCTACTGAAAATCATATACATGGTCATGAAATATTGTCTGGCATAGTGCTGGAAGATAAGCCTCACAGATTGGAAGGCACTCATAATATGACTGGGGAATGTTGTCTCCCCAAAGTAGAGGTGACCTTAATGATGTAGACAGAGTAAAGCTTTTGGGATCTTCATTTGCTGATGGGGCATGACTCATAATTAGAAGAAACAGTTGCAAATATTGATTAATTATCAGAATGTGGAATGTATGAAGTATAAAAATTGGAAGTTGTCAAAAATGAAATAGAACCCATAAAGATCAATATCCTAGGCATTACTGAGATGAAATGGACTGATATTGGCCATTTTCAATTGGTTATATGGTCTACTATGCCAGGAATGACAAATTGAAGAGGAATGGCACCATATTCATCATCAAAAAGAACAATTTCAAGATATATCCTGAAGTACAATGCTGTCAGAGATAGGATAATGTCCCTAGGCCTACAAGGAAGACCAGTTAATATAAGCATTATTCAAATTTATGCACCAATCATGAAGGCCGAAGGTGGACATTAGAAAATTGAAAATTTTTACCAACTTCTGCAGTCTGAAATTGACGAAACATGTAATCAAGGTGTATAGATTATTGAGAAGGTCTCCGGCAAGATGACAGATTAGGCAGAAAGACTGAACAGACCCTCTTCAACAAAAAAAGGGAAATCAATTAACACAGACACAGAAGATAATCCTGAACCCCTGAGCCTTGAAGGGAAAGATATAGAAGTGGACTAAACCACAACTAGCAGAAGAATTTGCGTGAAAAAACCAAAAAAGGAGACATATGGAGCTGCAGTCTGTCAGTGATTCTAAGCAATCCTGATGGCACAGACAGCTTGGAGATTCCTGAGTGGTGGTTGTTGTTGTTGTTGTTGTTATTTGCCATAGAGTCGGCCCCAACTCCTAGCGACCCCTCCTTGGGTTTCCGAGGCAGTTATCACTACAGAAGTAGGATTGCCCAACCTTCCTTCCGAGGAGTGGCT
>NW_006921626.1:11369251-11370552 GCF_000298275.1 Orycteropus afer afer | reverse complement strand
GGACTTTTGCCGGTCCGGAGAGTGCCGCCATTTTGAAGGTTTAAAAGTGGCTTGACTATTTTGGATATTTAAAGAGACAGCACTCTCACAGATTCCTGGGGCTTAAGAACACGTTCTGCTTTCCAGCAACCCCAAGGTCACTCTGGACCCACAAGACTGAAAAGGTAAGACATTCCTCTTGTTACTCTTATACCCCACACCCACTTGGTGAACAGAGGTGTGGCCATCACCCACTACCACCTACCTTCTGGGCCCACAGGAACTCCATAACAGTCTGTGTGCTCAGATGGAGCCTGAATGCCCTGCCCTGTCCTCCACTGATTCTTTTTTTCCTCTTTGTTTTTTTCTTTTTCACTTTCTTTTTTCTGGGGATAAGTTTGCTTGTATCTGTCTGTCTTAAAACAACTATTATTATTAATACTTCTGTCCTTTTTATTATTATTCTTAATCTTCCCCTCCCAGGTCCTAGTTTTCAGCATTTTTTCTTTTTCCTGTTCCTGGTTGATTTTTTTTTCCCCCACTTTTTTTCTCATGGTTAACCCTGTTCCTTGTTATACTTTTTACATTTTTCCCATTTTTTTCCCTTCATTACTCTCCATCTCTACTGTTTTTCTTTTAGTGCCCTATCCCCAGATATTGCAGGTTTTCTTGTTTTCTCTTTTTTTGGTTACTGTTCCTGTGTGATTACATAGTGTGCTTTTTGTCCATGTGCTTTTAGATTTAGATGGTTATTCAGTTGTAATTTGTGTCTAACTCAGTGGGAGACAACAGTCCCCATAAGACACAACTACACCCACACTTCCTGCAACTTCACTTACTGAGCAAGAGCCACTACCTCATTCTCCACCAATGGGCCAACGATAAAAACCACCAAGAAGAGCCTGAATCAAACTTGGCTGTTCTTCACAAACAGTTAACAGAGATCTAAATACAATAACGCCATGATGCCTCGGAGAAAACAGACCATCACAGTACACACAAAGAAGCAGGATAAAGTGGTAGAAACAATGGAACAGGATACAGACCAGCAACACATCCCTGAGGATGAAGCAGCATTGGAACTCTCTGATAAGGAATTCAAAAGAATTATCTTTAGGTATCTTCAAAGAATTGAGAGACAGACCAAAGAAAACACTGAAAAAACCTTAGAAGAATTTTGGAAGAAAAATGCAAGAACAAAATGACAAAATAAATGAAAAAATAGAAATGATTCTAAATCTACAGATAGAAATCCAGAAGATTAATACCAAATTGTCAGAAATAGATAACACATTGGAAGGGCAAAGGAGAAGAATTGATGC
>NW_006921626.1:11367365-11368931 GCF_000298275.1 Orycteropus afer afer | reverse complement strand
CCTCAAATATGATGGTGAAATTAGGAGATTTCCAGATAAGCAGAAACTAAGGGAATTTGCTAAAACCAGACCAACCCTACAAGACATGCTAAAGGGAGTCCTTTGAACAGAGAGCCAAAAATAGCAAATAAAAACCAACCATTGATACACAAGATGACATAACCTAGAAACCACAGCTATGGTCATATCCAAAGTAAAATGAGCTTACAAGATTGTAAACAGGGAATCAGAGACATCAATTGGCAAGTGAGGACAACTACAAACAAAAAGAGGGAAAACACTGTGTAGTTACAGAACTTCTACATGGTGAGGAAGTTAAGAGAGTTGCAAGGTAGAATGGACTATTCTAAACTTGGGGATAAATTATAAATCATAGGGTAATCTCAAAGAAAAATGATAAACCTTCATGTCACAATAAAAAAGAGGACAAGCACAAATATTCAGCAAATACTAAAACAACAGCAACAAAGGATATGATAACACAATTCATAAACATAATGAGCTCAGTATAGAAAGTAATATGGAACAAAGAAACCAGGAACACCATGAAAAAACACATAAAAAAATGACAGCAACAAATTCAAACTTACCAATAATTACCATGAATTTTAATGGATTAAATGCAGCACTCAAGAGACATAGAGTTGTAGACTGGATCAGAAAACAAAACCCATCAATATGCTGCATACAAGAGGTACACCTTAGAGATAAAGACAAAATTAGATTTAGAAAAAAAGGTTGGGAAAAGATACATCAAGCAAATGGCAACTGTAAGAGAGCAGAAGTGGCAATATTAATTTCTGATCAATTGACTTTAAGACAAAAACCACTACATGGGAAAAAGATGGACATTATGTAATGATTAGAGGATCAATTGAACATGAAGATATAACCATAATAAATATCTATGGACCCAAAGAAAGAGACCCAAAATACAAAAATCAGACTTTAAAAGAGTTGAAAAGCCAAATAGATGACTCCACAGTCATAGTGGGAGACTTTAATACACCACTTTTTTTGAAAGATAGAACAACTGGAAAGAAACTCAACAAAGATGCAGAAGACCTAAACAATAAAATCCACAAACTTGGCCTTAGAGACATCTACAGAGCACTTCACCCACTTCACCCAGAAGCAGAAAAATATATATTCTTCTCCAGCGTACATGGAACATTTTCCATGATAGACCATATGTTAGGCCATAAAGCAAGCCTTAATAAATTTATAAACAAAGAAATACTGCAAAGCATCCTCTCAGATAATAATGCTATCAAATTAGAAATCAACAATAGAAAGATCAACAGGAAAAGAGTAAACACATGGATGCTGAACAACACCCTCTTGAGAAAGACTGGGTAAGAGAAGAAATCAAAATTGAAATTCAAAAATTCCTTGAATCAAACAAGAATGAAAATACAGCATACCAAAATCTTTGGGACACAGCAAAAGCAGTGATCAGAGGCCAATTTGTAGCAATAAAAGCACACATCAAAAACAAGAAAGAGCTGAAATCAACACGTTAAACCAACATTTTCAACAATGAGAGAAAGAACAGCAAGAAAAGCC
>NW_006921626.1:11350750-11363397 GCF_000298275.1 Orycteropus afer afer | reverse complement strand
AAGCTGCCATCTAGATGCAACGATGGGTCTCTCCTCATCCAGAGCAAAGAAAAATGAAGAAAACCAAAATTCATGGAAACAATTAGTCCTAGTGACTGGTACACCATCCGATCTGCAGCCTATATGACTGGGAGACCAGAAGAACTAGATGGTGCCTGGCTACCACTGTCATCCACTTGAAAGGGGATCTATGTAGGATATCTTTGATAGAGGGGGAGAACAATGTGGAACAAAACTCAAAATCATTTGGAGAAAAGTAAAAAGTTGGGGACCAGGTTTGCTGGTCCAATAGAGCCTGGTGAAACCGCTGAGACTATGGCCCCTAGCTGCCCTTCAGGTCTGGAATTGAACCCGCACCTGTGGTTTTCAGCCAAATGAAAGACTGGCATATGAGTTGAATATTTACCTCAAGAAGATACACTACTTGGACAGAACAATCATGGGAGAAAGAAGGGCTGCTTATGCACAGGGAGACAGATCAGGGGGTAGGAGTGTATGGAGCGATGGACACTGGGAAGAGATAACTATGGGGAGGAAGTGGGAGGGGAGCTGTTGCATTGTGGTAAACTGTTATCAATGTCATGAGACAAAGTGTATGTGAAGTGCTGTATGGAAAGTGAATTTGCTCTGTAAATCCTCACCCAAATCACAATAAAAAACTTTTTTAAAAAAAGAACATCATTCATGAAAAAAGAAAAAGGTAGTCAAAAAGATAGGAAAGGAAAAAGACCCAAATGGATATCAGAAGAGACTGAAATTTGCTCTTGCATGGAAAGTAGCTAAAGCAAATGGAAAACATGATGAAGTAAAAATATTAACAGAGGAGTTCAAAGGGCAGCTTGAGAAGACAAAGTAAAGTATTATAATGAAATGTGCAAAGACCTGGAATTGGAAAATCAAAGGGGAAGAACATGTTCAACTTTTCTCAAGCTTAATGAACTGAAGGAAAATTCAATCCTCGAGTTGCAATACTGAAGGATTCTATGGGCAAAAATATTGAACAATGCAGGAAATATCTAAAGAAGATGGAAAAGTCACTGGGCCAAAAATAATTGGTCAATGTTCAACCATTTCAGGAGGTAGCATATGATCAAGAACTGACAGTACTGAAAAAGTCCAAGTTGCATTGAAGGAATTGGTGAAAAATAAGACTCCCAGAATTGATGGAATACCCAATGAGATGTTTCAACAAACGGATGCAATGCTGGAAGTGCTCACTTATTTATGCCAAGAAATTTGGAAGACAGCTACTTGGCCAACCAACTAGAAGAGATCCATATTTGTGCCCATTCCTAAGAAAGGTGATCTAATAGAATGCGGAAATTATCAAACAATATCATTAATATCACATTCTTCTTCATATACTCCAGGTGCTCCATACTTTATATGCATGTGAAACCTAGACAATGAGTAAGGAAGCCCACAGAGGAATTGATACATTTAAATTGTGTTGGTGAAGAGTATTGAATATATCACAGACTGAGAGAAGAAGGAACAAATCTGTCTTGGAAAGAAGGAACAAAATCTGTCTTGGAGGAAGTACAGCTGGAGTACATTCTCACCTTGGAGGTGAGAATGGCCAGACATCGTCTCTTCGGTCATGTTACCAGGAGGGACTGTTCCTTGGAGAGGAATATCATGCTCAGTAAAGCAGAGGGTGAGTTAAAAATGGCAAGACCCTCAACAAGATGGATTAACACAGTGGCTGCAACAATGGGATCAGGCATGGCAACAATTATGAGGATGGTGCAGGACTGGGTAGTGTTTCATTCTGTTTGTTTCATTTTGTTGTTCATATCGGTTGCTATAAGTTGGTATCAATTTGATGGCCCTAAACAAAAACAATACTCTAAAATGCCAGAACCACAGTAACATAGTCACCATGCAGGCCACCATCCTTTTAGCCCATAGCTACCAAGACTGGTGACTTGGATACAGAGTGAAGTCTGAACTTTTCAAGGCATTATGTGGTCCTTAAACCTGATTGCATTGCAGATGCCTATTATTTCTGAGGCACACTGGGCATTTGGCAGGCAGTGGAATTACTCTTGTGTCCATAGAAGAGGGTGGACAGAGGCAGTCATGGCTCTGTGGAAACAGCACCTGCAATGAGAAGACTGTGTCTCATCACAAATCCTTCTCGTACTAAATGTAGCCTCTAGCAAGTCATTTAGCCTCTGTAAGCACCAATTCCTCCCTCTCTAAAGGGAAATAACAAATGATTTGCCTTTTTTATAGAATTAGGACCATTACCTAAGATCATATAAGTGAAAGCATTTGTAAATATAAAGCATTTTTCCAAATTTAGATAATAGTAATAGCAGTAGTAAAAATATTAATAACAATGGCAGCAGAAAAAAAGTAGTAGCAATAATAGTAGCCATTGCTACCTACCAGTTCAAAGTTTTATTGACATCAGAAGCTTCATAGTCACAATTATAATGGAATGTGGTTGCAACTACAAGAGACAAAATAAAATATAAAACACACTTGACTATGCATGATAAAATATTTGAAGGAAATACATCTAAATGTTAGCCATGATTGACTTTGGATGGGGGCTTTTCCTGTATTTTAAAAATTTCATATAATGAACATATGTTTCAATAATAAATAAACATTTTAAAAATATTTATGAAAGATATTAGATTAAAAAAAAAAAAAAAAACTGCTGTCAAGTAGATTCTGATCGATGGTGATCCTATAGAACAGAGTAGAACTGCCCTATAGGAATTCTAAGGCTGGAGAACCTTTTTTAAAATAAACTTTCTAATGTGATTTGGGTGCAATTTTAGAAAGTAAATGCATTTTACATTAGACAGTTTATACACATTTTATTTTGTGACACTGGTTACATGCCCCATAGTGTAAAAGCTCTCTTCCCACTTCTTTCCTGTGGTTACCTGTCTCCTGTGTCCTTCTTGCCTATGCATTCCTGCCTCCCTAGCTTTCTCCCTATGCAAGGCTGCCCTTCTGGTCTCCCACAGTTTATAGTTCTAAGGAGTGCAGCTGCCTGGTGTAGGCATTCAGCTCATAGGCCTGTCTATTGCTTGCCTAAGAGTTAAGCCATGGGAGTTCAATTCCAGGCCCAAAGGGTGCTTAGGGGCCACAGTCTCAGGAATTTCACCAGTCTCTATCAGACAGGTTAGCCTGGTCTTCATGATTTTTAGTTGATTTTTTTTTTCAATTTTTTATCTTAAGAGGTTATTTTACATTCAGCATTTAGTTTCACTCCCCATTCACTGTGCCAACCCTAACCCAGTCTCCTCCCCTTCCTGCCCAGTAAACCCCCCCATGCCCTCATAGTTATGCACTCGTGTTGGTCCTGCATTCCCTCCTGTGAATGTTGGTCCTCTGATGCCCCATGGTCAATTGCTCCAAGAGATGCATTTCCATAGAGTACGTGGGTCTGTTACCCTGGGTTGAGTGGTCTGTGTACATCCTGTTTACTATTGGGCTGAGAGCCAGCCTCTGAGAGTGAGCTTTATTCCAGGCCCAGAATGTACCCCAGTACCATAGTATTGGGGGTCTCAACAGACTCCATCCAACCAGGAATTCTGATCATTATTGAGTTTTTGGATTTTGTTCCATGTTTTTCCTCCCACTCTATCCAGAATCTCCAGATTTGATCCCTTCCTGAGTGATTGGCATTGGTAGCCAGGCACCAGCTAGTTCTTCTGGTCTCAAGGGCCATCATGTCCTAGGGCTGATTGCTTCCAAATGCCCTTGGTTTTTTGCACTCTTCTTCGCTTCCGATGATAGGAGACCATTGGCTACATCTTAGATGGTCACTTGAAAGCTTTTAAGATCCCAGTCATTACTCACCAATGTAGGATGTGGAGCAATGCTTTTATGCATTTTGTTGTGTCAATTGAGTCTGGTGACCCCCAGTACTATGGTTCTGAGACAGTAGATCCATTGGATCTCTCTCCCACAGTATCTGGGTGTCTGTGAGGGATTGCTCTGTGTCTGTCTTCTGTTGTTTCTGTAAGGATTGCTGATATTTTGTATCACTGGTATCTATGCAAGATTAGCCTCCGCTGAATCTATCCTTGGTCTAGAGTGTACGCATGTTTACTGACCCCCATCTGATCCTCTCATATGTTTATGTGTTTATCTGTAGCCTGGTGTTTGGTGTTAATGGTAATGCAGTATTGTGGGCACACTGGTTGGAATTAGCATCTGTCATCTATTTCCTATGTGCACAATTTGGTGTCCTTCTTTTTCCTAATGTTATCATGGTGGTCACAGACTCTTTCCATACATCCCTTCCCTTACCCACGTCAGCATGTGGGTCCCAACTTGCCTAAATTAATACCTCCACTTCCCTCCCCACCCCGGTAACCTACAAGGTGAGTTCTCTTTCCCAAGCAACCCCTTCTTTGTTTCTTTACAGTAATGGGCTTATACAGTACTTGTCCTGCAATTGACATATTTCACTCAGCATAATGTCCTCCAGGCTCATCCATATTGTTAGATGATTCATGTATCCCTCATTGTTCTTTAATGTAGCATAGTACTACATTGTGTGAGTGTACCATAATTTGGTTATCCACTCATCCATTGATGGTCATGTAGGTTGTTTCCGTCTCTTTGCTATAGTGAATTGTGCTGCAATGAACATAGGTGTGCATGCCTGTTTTTGTGCTGCCTCTCACCTCTTTAGAATATATTCCTAGTAATGGAATCACTGGGTCAAATGGTATTTCTATTTTCAGCTTTTTAAGGAAATGTCATACCATATGCCACAATGGTTGTACCATTTTACAATCCCACCAGCAGTGCACAAGAGTTCGAATCTCTGAACAACCTGCCAGCATTTGTTATTTTCTGACCTGTCGAATTTTGCTATTATTGCTGGGGTGAGATGATATCTCATCGTTGTTTTGATTTGCATCTCTCTGATGATTAACGATCGTGAGCAATTCCTCATGTGTTTGTTGCCCGCCAGCATATCGCCTTTAGTGAAGTGTCTGTTCAAGTCTTTTGTCCATTTGTGAATTGGGTTGTTTGTCTTTTTGGTGTTGAGGTGTTGAAGTTTTCTATAGATTTTGGAGATAAGTCCTTTATCAGACATGTCATAGGCAAATATTTTCTCCCAATCTGTAGGTTCTCTTTTTACCCTTCTGACGAAGTCTTTCGACATGCATAAGAATTTAATTTTTAAAAGGCCCCAGTCATCTAGCTTCTCTTCTACCTCCTAGGCATTCTGGGTTATGCTTGATAGTCTCTTTATGCCATAAATTATGGCTCCCAGATTTGCCCCTATTTTATCATTAATTAATTTTACAGTTTTGGATTTTACATTTAAGTCTTCAACTTAGCTTGAGTTTGTTTTTGTGTATGGGGTGAGTTATAGGTCTTGTTTCATTTTTATTCAAGTAGATATGCAGTTTTGTCAGCTTCATTTGTTAAAGAGGCTGTCTCTTTCCATTTAGTGGGTTTGGGACCTTTGTCAAAGATCAGGTGTCCATAGATGGATGGGTCTATTTCTGGACTTTCAATTCTGTTCCATTGATCTATCTGTCTATCATCATACCAATACCATGGTGTTTTGACTACAGTGGCTGTATAGTAGGTTTTAAGATCTGGGAGTGTGAGACCTCCCACTTTGTTCTTCTTCAGAAGTGTTCTGCTTATCTGAGGTCTCTTTCCTTTCCATATGAAGTTAGTAATTGGTTTTTCCATGTCCTTAAAAAATTTTGTTGGAATCTAGATCAGGATTGTGTTAAATCTAGATTGCTTTAGGTAGTATTGACATTTTCACAATATTCAGTCCACCTATCCATGAACAAGATACATTCTTCCATTTATGTAGTACCCTTGTTGTCTCTTGTAGCAGTGTTTCATAGTTTTCTTTGTATAGATCTTTTGTGTCTCTGGTGAGGTTTATTCCTAGATATTTTTTTTCTTTTTAGTAGCTATTGTAAATCATGTTGTTTCCCTTATTTCTTTTTCAGAGGACTCTTTGTTGGTGTAGAAGAATCCAACTGATTTTTGTATGTTGACCTTATATCCTGACACTTTGCTGAACCTCTCTATTAGTTCCAGTAGTTTTTTTGCTGAGTCTCTTGAGTTTTCTATGTATAGGATCATATTATCTGCAAGTAGAAATAGTTTTACTTCTTTGCCAATTTGTGTGCCTTTTATTTCTCTTTCTTGTCTTATTGCCCTGGCCAGGACTTCCAATACAATGTTAAATAGAAGTGGTGATAGAGGGCATCCTGTCTGGTTCCCGTTCATAAGGGGAATGCCTTGAGTCTTTCTCCATTAATAATGATGTTGGCCATTGGCTTTGCATATATGTCTTTTACTATGTTGAGGAATTTCTCTTTTATCCCTATTTTGCTGAGAGTTCTGAACAGGAATGGATATTGGATTTTATCAAATGCCTTTTCTGCATCAATTGATAGGATCATATGGTTCTTTTCTTTTGGTTTGTTTATGTGGTGGATTACATTGATTGTTTTTCTGATGTTGAACCACCCTTGCATACCAGATGTGAATCCCAGGTCAGGATGTATTATTATTTGATATGTTGTTAGATTCTATTGGCTAAGATTTTATTGAAGATTTTTGCATCTATATTCATGAGGGATATTGGTCTGTAGTTTTCCTTTTTAGTGGTGTCTTTCCCTGGTTTTGGTATTAGTGTTATTCCTGCTTCATAAAATGAGTTTGGGAGTATTCCATCTTTTTCTGTGTTCTGAAATAGCTTGAGTAGTATAGTTGTCAACTCTTTCCTGAATATTTAATGAAATTCTCCAGTGAAGCCATCAAGGCCAGGACTTTTCTTTGTGGGAAGTTTTTTTTTTGTTGGGGGATTTTTTTTTTTTTTTTTTTTTAATGACCTGTTCAATTTCTTCTTTTGTTATAGGTCTGTTCAAGTATTCTATCTCTGAGTGGGATAGTTTAGTTAGGTCTTGTGATTCTAGAAACTATCTCTTCTAGGTTCTCAAATCTGTTGGAGTACAGTTCTTCATAATATTCTGTCAGTTTCTTTTTTTATTTCAGTTGGTTCTGTTGTGATGACACCCTTTTCATTTACTATTCTTGCAATTTGCATCTTCTCTTTCTTTTCTTTTGTTAGATTTGCCAATGGTTTGTCAATTTTGTTAATCTTTTCGGAGAACCAGATTTTTGTTTTGTTGATTTTCTCTATTTTTTTTTCTGTTTCATTTATTTCTGCTATGATTTTTATTATTTCCTTACCTCTAGATACTGTACAATTCTTTTGGTATTCTTTTTCTAGTTGTTGTAGTTGTTGACTTAGTGTGTTGATTTTGTTTCTTTCCTTTTTTTTTGATGTATGCATTTATTGCTATAAACTGACCTCTGAGTACTGCTTTTGCTGTGTCCCATAGGTTTTGGTATGAAGTATCTTCATTCTCGTTTGTTTCTAGGAATTTTTTTATTTCACTTTTTATTTCTTCAATTACCCAATAGTTTTTGAGCAGTGTATGTTCAACTTCCACATGTTTGATGTTTTTTCCTTTATCTTCCTATTATTAATTTCCAATTTTATAGCATTGTGGCCTGAGAAGATGCTTTGTAGTATTTCAACATTTTTTAATTTATTGTGGCTTGTTTTATGTCCTACCATATGATCGATTCTGGAGAAGGATCCATGTGCACTGGAGAATGTGAATTGTGCTTTTGTTGGGTGGAATGCTCTGCATATGTCTATGAGGTTGAGTTGGTTGATTATGTTGTTAAATTCTTCTGTATCTTCCTTGAGTTTTTTTTTAGTTGACCTCCTTGAAAGTGGTGTGCTAAAGCCTTGTACTACTATTGTAGAGTTGTCTATTGTCACTTTTAATTCCATTAATATTTGCTTCATGTATTTTGGAGCACTTTCATTGGGTGCATAAATATTTATTATTTTAATGCCTTCTTTGTCAATTGACCCTTTCAGCATCATATAGTGTCCTTCCTTGTCTCTTATGTTGTTTTTCACCTTAATGTTTATTTTATGAGAAATTAATATTGCCATTCTTGCTTTTTTTTTTTTTTATTACTGTTGGCTTAGTATATATATTTTTTCACCCCTTAACTCTTAATTTGTTTTTATCTTTGTGTCTAAAGTAGGTCTCTTGTAGGCAGCATATCGATAGGTCTTCTTTTCTTATTCAGTCTGACACTCTTTCTTTTGATTGGTGCATTTAGTCCATTCACATTGAGTGTGATTAGTGATAGGTATGAATTGATTGCTGTCATTCTATTGTGTTTTTTTGTCATGTTGTTGGTGTTTCCTTCATTCATATGCTTTTCTGTGCTGAGTTTGATTTGTTGTCAAGTACTTCCTCTCCTTTCTTCTTTTGTTGGCTTTGTGCTTATTAAACCCATACGTTTTCCCTCCTTCTGGATTTGCTTAGGGGGACTGTTAATTTTCTCTGTGGTTAACTTGAAGTGAATTCTTGTCTACATTTTTAGAACAGTGCGTACTATGAAGACATTGTTCTGTTTTCCTCTCCATTTAGAAGTTTGTACCTAGAACTTTTATTCCCTCTCTTTGGTTAGTTGCTGTTGTCATGTGCAGATTGGCTTCCTTGATTTTTAGTGTACAATGTTTTATGGTCTTATTTTGAGTTTCTATTTCTGATTTGGTTTTAGTGTTGATGTCATGTATCCTGATTTTGTTGTTCTCTGTCGTGGGTTCTCTATTGGAAGGACTTGCTTAAGCATTTCTTGTAGGGTTGTTCTGCTTCTTGTAAAATCTCTTAATTTCTGTTTGTCTGAGAATTTCTTGATTTCGCCCTCATATTTGATGGACAATTTGGCTGGATATAGGCTTCTTGGTTGGAAGTTCTTTTCCTTCAGTGTTTTATATATGCCTTTCCATTGCCTTCTTGCCTGCATGGTTTCTGTTGAGTAATTGGAACTCAACCTAACTGTTTGATTATTGTAAGTAATATTTCTTTTGTCCCGAGCACCTCACAAAATTCTTTCTTTCTCATTGGTTTTGGAGAGTTTGATCATAATATGTCTCAATGTTTTTCTATTGGGATCTATCCTGTATGGGATTCTATGAGCTTCTTGGACAAATATATTTTCTTCTTTCATGATATGGGTGTTTTCTGTTAGTAGATATTCCACAATTTTCTCAGTGGTTTTTTCCACCTCTTCTTGTTCTGGAATGCCAATGAGGTGTGTGTTGTTTCTTTTCATGTCAACCCATATAACTCTTAGGTTCTCTTCATTTCTCTTAAATCTTTGTTCTGATTTTTCTTCATACAGGCTGGTGTCCCAGGGATTTGTCTTCTAGTTGGGAAATGTGTTCTTCAGCCAGTTCTGTCCTACTCCTACTGTACTGTGTAATTCTATAATTTTGGTATTCATCTTCTGGATTTCTAACTGCTGTTTTTGTATGAATTCTGATTGTGCATTAATCTTGTTATTTTTTTTTTTCTCTTGAATGGTTTTCCTGAGTTATTCTAGGGAACTGTCTGTGTTCTTGCTTCTGTCTGGGGTTTCCTTAGGCTCTTGTAGAGCTCTATAAACATACCTTCTAAATTCCTTCTCAGATAATTCTATTGCTTCTTCTTCCTCCATGGTAAATGAGACCTTTGTTTGATTTTACTTCTAATGTCTTGTCCTGGTTTTTTGTTTGATTTGAGGTTGCCTGTTGTTTCCTAGTCATTTTTAGGTTGTCTGCACCCTGCTCTCAAGGCTCCTCTGGGCCAAAAAGCTGACCTAGGATATCTGACCTGATCCGTGATCCACAGCAGGAATTCCTCCCAGGGCCCACTCACTTGTGGTGTTAATGTTCTCTTGCTCGTGGGCTTCAGTGGTACCGGAGCCAGAGAAATCTCTGCTCCCACCCAGCAGTCCAAGTTTACCAATAAAACATAGTTTTATCGATACATAACTGTTAGTTATGTATTGATTTGTTTTGTCTTGGTTTCATGATTTAATATTTTGAAAAGATGGAGCCAGTGTATTTTATTTATTTATTTATTTATTGGCTATTAATTCAGGTGTGCTGATTTGCTCTGCAGTTTTCTTTGTGATGATGGAATCACTGTGTGAAATGTGGATACAGGTGTCTGATTGTCTTAAAGGGAGTTTAGAATTCAAGCCGGCAGGTATTACGGTGGTGGAATGTGGTTTTTCTATTGGATGAGAGAGAGTAAAGGTGCAGAAAGTGGGAAAGTGGGAGAAGAAAACAGAACAAAGAAAAGCTCCCAGGTAAGAGGAGTGGTTTCTAGGACTTTGAGCGGGCTGCTGCTGATGATATTGTACTGTTATTCACAGGCCAGCAGCTCAAGTTCCATAAAGACTCTAGTATTTAGGGGGCTGCCACTTTCTGCCAGGTTGAGACATACACAAAAATCCCACTTGCAAGGCCCCTCTGGGCCAAAAACCTGACCTAGGATATCTGACCTGATCTGTAATCCATGGCAGGAATTCCTCCCAGGGCCTACCCACTTGCAGTGTTAGTGTTCTCTTGCTTGTGGGCTTTAGCGGTACTGGAGCCAGAGAAATCTCTGCTCCCACCCAGTGGTCAAAGTTTACCGATAAAAGCAGGTGCTGAAGGTAGATCCGTGGAAGGCCTCAGGTACTCTGGTGTGGTGTGTTCTCTCCACTACCCCAGGGAGGGCTCTGATGGCCTTTCTCACCTGCCATTCGGTGCTCTGCAGGGCAGGTTCACCTGTTTTTGTTATTTTTTCTCCCTCTAGGTAATTGTACTTCCCCTTTCTCCTTTCTAATCCTCTTCTCCTGAGTTTGGTGTAGTCTGACTTAATGAGCTGTTCAGAGCACCAGAATCCCCATTTCAAACTGCTGCACCTAGTTTTTCAGGCACTAAGATGCTAGATGGAACTAGCATGGGGACTATAAAAGAGAAGACATTTTGAGAATGATTTTTAGTTTTGTTCCACATTTTTCTCCCACTCTATCCAGGATCCCCAGTTTTGATGCCTTTCCTAGTGGTTGGCATTAGTAGCCAGGCATCATCTAGTTCTTCTGATCTCAGAGTCACATAGTTCGAGGTTCTCATGGTCCATAAGTCTTTTGGACTATTTCCACGCATCTTTGATTTTCTTCACTCTTTGCTCAGGATGAGGACAGACCAATAGTTGCCACTTAGACAGTCACTCAAGCTTTTAAGACCCTAGTCACTACTCATTGAAGTAAGATGTAGAACAATATTTTTATATACCACTTTGTGCCAATTGAGCTTAATGTCACCTGCAACCATGGTCCCCAGCCCACAGGCCCACTTATTTGAGTTCTTATTTTTTGCTAAGAAGTTATCCTAACTTTGCTCCTGTTATGTTTCAACTGCTTATGGGCATTTTTATAGCACATACGAATACATATGTAGAAATACAATGTGCCAAACCTATGTATGGTCTTGGTATATTCCCATTTGCTATTCATAGCTGATTTTTTTGTCTAGCTACCTATGTATCCACCCATAGATTAGTGTTGCTGTTACTGATAATGCAGTATTGGGAATGCAATAGTATTTGCCTTTATTGTCTGTACCTCTTGTTTACCTCTCCGTGTCTTCATTTTCCTTAGTGATGTTATGCTATTCACAAGTTTTTATTATACTGTTTTTTCCTTCACTCATATCAAACCTGTCTCTTAATTTATTCATCTATTTTCTCCCCTCCCTTCTCCTCCCCTCTCTGACAACCAACAAAGAAAATTCTTTCCCTGTGTAAAACTTTCCTTGACTTTTTACAATAATGGATTCATACAATATTTATCCTTCTGTGAGTGACTTATTTCACTCAGCATAATGTGTTCCAAATTCATCCACATTATGAGACAACTCACTGATTCTATATTATTCTTTAATGTTGCATAGTATTCCATTGTGTGTATGTACCATATTTGGTTATCTATTCATCTACTAATGGGCATTTAAGTTGTTTCCATCTCTTTGCTATTGTAAATAGTGCTGTGATGTACATGGGTGTGCATATATCTATTCATGTCCCAAATCTCACTTCTTTAGGATATATTCCTAGCAGTAGGATTGCTGAATCATATAGTATTTCGATTTCCAACATTTTAAGGAAGCACCTGACCATTTTCCACAGTGGTTGTACCATTTTATAGTCCCACCAGCAGCGTATGAGAGTTCCAATTTCCTCACACCCTTGACAGCATTCATTGTTTTCTGTCTTGTTGAACTTTGCTATTATTGCTGGGGTGAGATGATATTTCATTGTTGTTTTAATCATTCTAATGGCTAATAATCGTATTTCTTCATGTGTTTGTTGGATGCCTGAATATCTCCATTGGTGAAGTGTCTATTGATGTCCTTTGCCCATTTTTGAAGTGGATTTTTTGTCTTTTTGATGTTGGAGTTTTCTATAAATTTTAGAGATAAGTCCCTTGCCAAATATTTTTTTTTTCCAAATCTGTAGATTCTCTTTTTACTCTTGGAGAAATATTTTGATACACACAAGAATTTAATTTTTAGTAAGTCCCAGTCATCTAGTTTCTCTTCTGCTGTTTGTGCATTTTGGGCTATGCTTGATAGGCTATGCTATTAAGTAGAACCCCCAAATTTGCCCTATTTTACCTTTTTTTAAAAAATTGTGATTTGGGTGAAGATTTACAGAGCAAATTCACTTTCCATACAGCAGTTCACATATACTTTGTCTCATGTCATTGACCACAGTTTACCA
>NW_006921626.1:11337591-11339078 GCF_000298275.1 Orycteropus afer afer | reverse complement strand
TTGTTGATTTCTAATTTGATAGCATTATGATCTGAGAAGATGCTTTGCAGTATTTCAATGTTTTTAAATTTATGAATGCTTGCTTTGTGGCCTAACATATGATCTATCCTGGAAAATGTTACTTGTGCACTATAAAAGAATGTATATTTTGCTTCTGTTGGTTGAAGTGCTCTGTAGATATCTATAAGGCCAAGTTGGTGGATTGTAATATTTATCTCTTCTACTTCTTTGTTGAGTTTCTTTCCAGTTGTTCTATCTTTCAGTGAAAGTGGTGTATTAAAGTCTCCCACTATGACTGTGTTGTTGTTGTTGTTTTTATGTGCCGTTGAATTGGCCCCAACTCATAGCGACCCTCCTTGGGTTTCTGAGACAGTATCACTACAGAAGTAGATTACCCCATCTTCCTTCTGAGGAGTGGCTGGTGGGCTTGAACCGCCAGCCTTCTGGTTAAGCAGTCAAGTACCTTAGCCACTATGCCATGAGAGCTCCCACCATGACTGTGGAGTCATCTATTTGGCTTTTCAACTCTTTTAAAGTCTGATTTATGTATTTTGGGGCCTTTCATTTCCTCCATAGATAGTTATTATGCCTATATCTTCATGGTCAATTGATCCTTTAATCATTATATAATGTCCTTCCTTGTCTCGTATGGTGGTTTTTGTCTTAAAATCAGTTTGATCAGAAATTAGTATTGCCACTCCTGCTCTCTTACAGTGCCATTTGCTTGACATATCTTTTTCCAACCTTTGATTTTTAGTATATTTTTATCTTTATCTCTAAGGTGTGTCTCTTGTAGGCAGCATATTTATGGGTTTTGTTTTCTTATCCAATCTGCAACTTTCCAACTCTTGACTGGTGCATTTAATCCATTAACACTCAGTGTAATTATTGTTAAGTATGAATTGTTTCCTGTCATTTATGTGTTTTTTTATGGTGTTCCTGATTTCTTTGTTCCATATTATTTTCTGTGCTGAGCTCATTATGTTTATGAATCCTGTTTTCATTTCCTTTGTTGCTGTCATGTTAGTATTTCCTGAATATTTGTGCTTGTCCTCTTTTTCATTGTGATATGAAGGTTTATCATTTTTCATTGAGGTTACCCTATGATTTATAATTTTCTCCCCGAGTTTAGAATAGTCCATTTTATCATGCAACTCTCTTACTTCCTCATCGTTTAGAAGTTCTGTAACTACACAGTCTTTTCCTTCTTTTTGTTTCTAGTTGTACTCACTTGCCAATTGATGCCTCTGGTTCTCTGTTTGCAATCTTGTAAGCTCATTTTACTTTAGATATGTCCATAGCTGTGGTTTCTGGGTTATGTCATTTTGTATATCAATGGTTGGTTGTTATTTGCTATTTTTGGTTCTCTGTTCAAAGGACTCCCTTTTGCATCTCTTGTAAGGTTGGTCTGGTTTTAACAAATTCCCTTAGTTTCTGCTTATCTGGAAATCTCCTAATTTCACCATCATATTTGAGGGACAGTTTTG
>NW_006921626.1:11329385-11337131 GCF_000298275.1 Orycteropus afer afer | reverse complement strand
CTTCTCCTTTTCCCTTCCAATGTGTCATCTATTTCTGACAATTTAGTATTAATCTTCTAGATTTCTTTCTGTAGATTTAAAATCATTTCTAATTTTTCATTTATTTTTGTCATTTTGTTCTTGTATTTTCTTCCAAAATTCTTCTAGGTTTTTTTCTGTGTTTTCTTTGGTCTGTCTCTCAGTCCTTTAAAGATACCTAAATATCATTCTTTTGAATTCCTTATCAGAGAGTTCCAATGCTGCTTCTTCCTCAGGCATGTGCTATGGATCTGTATCCTGTTCCCTTGTTTCTACCATTTTATCTTGCTTCTTTGTGTGGACCTTGATGGTCTCTTGTCTCTGAAACATCATGGTGTTGTTGTATTAAGATCTCTGTTAACTGTTTGTGAAGAGCAGCCAAGGGTGATTCAGGCTCTTCTTGGTGGTTTTTTTATCATTGGCCTACTGATGGAGAAGGAAGTGGTGGCTCTCGGTCAGTAAGTGAAGTTGCAGGAGGTGTGGGTGTAGCTGTGTCTTATGGGGACTGTTGCTGTCTTATGGGGCTGTTGCTATCTCCTACTCCTACTGAATAACTACCAAAAAACTAAAAGCACATGGACAAAAAATACACCATGTAATCACACTGGAACAGTAACCATAAAAAGAAAAAAGGGAAAAAGAAGAAGAAAGAAAGAAGAAAACCTACAATATCTGGGTGTAGGGAAATAAGAGAAAAAAGGTAGAGAAGGAGAATAATGAAGAAAAAAATAGGAAAAATGGAAGAAAAAAAAAACAAACAAACAAAGAACAGGGTTAACCACAAGAAAAGAAAAGAACATAAAATTTGCATCCATGAACAGGGAAAAGAAAAAGAGCTGAAAACTAGGACCTGGGATGGGAAGAATAAAGAATAATAGTAAAAAGGACAAATGTATTAATAATAATAGTGGTTTTCAAACAGACAAAAACAAGCAAACTAAAAACTAGAAAAAAAGAAAGAGGAAAAAAAAAAAGAAAAAATTGGGGGAGGGTAGGGCTGGGCAAAAAAAAAAAAAAAAAGAGGAAAAAAAAAAAAGAAAAAATT
Organism: Orycteropus afer afer; assembly: GCF_000298275.1. Taxonomy (NCBI): domain Eukaryota; kingdom Metazoa; phylum Chordata; class Mammalia; order Tubulidentata; family Orycteropodidae; genus Orycteropus; species Orycteropus afer. The sequence continues at coordinate 11,336,068 of NW_006921626.1, read as the reverse complement.
GGGGGAGGGTAGGGCTGGGCACCCAGGCTCTGCCTGAGCACACAGACTGGGATGGAGTTCCTGTGGGCACAGAAGGTGGGTGGGAGTGGGGTATGGCCGCACCTCTGTTCACCAAGGGGTGTGGGGTATAAGAGTAACAAGGGAAATGTCTCACCTTTTCAGTCGCCAAGGTCCAAAGTGTCCTTGGGGTTATTGGCAAGCAGAACCTGTTCTTAATTAAGCCCCTGGATTCTTGGAGAGCTCTGTCTCTTTAAATATCCAAAATGGTCAAGCCACTTGTAAACATTCAAAATGGCAGCGGCCTCCAGACAGGCAGAAGTCCACCGCTCAGCCCACCTTTTTCTTCACTAGTGCTTCGTGTTTTATTCCCCAGCCACCAGAGCAGTCCTCCATGTAGTCCCTGGTTAGGAGGGCTGACTTTTAGGTTAATTCTTAGGTCTTACCACCACTCGGCACTCTCCAAGCTGTCTGTGCCATGCCATCAGGCTTGCTCAGGATTGCTGCCAGACTGCAGCTCTGTATGTCTCCTTTTTTGGTATTTTCATGCAAATTCTTCTTCTAGTTGGGGCTTAGTTCACTTCTATATCCCTCCCTTCAAGGCTCAGGGGTCCAGGATTATCTTCTGTGTCTTTGTTAATTGGCTTCCCTTTTCTTTGTCGAAGAGGGTCTGTGTAGTCTTTCTCCCTATTCAGCCTTCTTACTGGAAGTCCTCAACTTAATTTTTTATGTTCTCATTTGATGATCAGAACTCCAGGGTTATTATTTGTATCTGTTTCATTCAGTCTTTTGGATCTAGTTGGAGAGGGAATTGGTGGAATATGATAGCAGATGGCATCTTGTCTCTGCCTCCTCAAGACTGTAAATCTTTATGGAAACACATTGTCCCTTTTTTCCATGGAGCAGCTGGTGGGTTCGAACTGTCAACCTTTTGGTTAACAGCTGAATGTCTTAACTGCTGCACCACCAGAGTTCCCTATTAGATAAAAGGTAGTGCTAATTTTCAAAATAAAGAGGATAAATAGTTCCTTGTTGTTGTTGTTTGCCGTCGAATCGGCCCCGACTCATGACGACCCCTCCTTGGGTTTCCGAGGCAGTATCACTACGGAAGTAGGACTACCCAACCTTCCTTCCGAGGAGTGGCTGGTGGGTTTGAACCGCCAGCCTTCTGGTGAGCAGTCAAGTGCCTTAGGCACTATGCTACCAGAGCTCCCAAATAGTTCCTTACTGAGAGTCAAAAAGTTCTTTGGAAGGGCCAGGACTCTAAAAAAGGAAGATTTGTGCAGTTTCCACTTGTCAATTAGCACACATACTGCACCCAGAAAGAAGGAAATTTCATCTAGGCAACATGATTATCTGAGTTACTAGAAAGTCATTGCCACTGCAATAAAAAAATAAATAAAATAAATAAAAATTAGAAAATACGTATTTATCAAATTTTGGCATAATGTAATTAAAAATTTCTCCTTCTTAATTGGGGGACCTTGGGAAAAGTTTTTAACCTTTCTAAGATTCCATTTCCTCAGTTGTAAAATGGTAGGAATTTGGTGAGGATCAAATGACAGAATGAACTGTGTATGAAAGCCCAAACTGGGCATTGCCCATTATTCTGCTTTCTTTTCTAGCAATGAAATTCTCATGTCTCTTTACTGTAACTCTCTGTTCTGAGACTCTTTTATTTGCAAATAACTGAAACCTGCTGGAACTAGCTTAACCAAAAGCAAGCCTCCCCCCGCCCCCACACCGCCCCAGAAAAAAGGTAGGATGCTAGACAGATACAGACAGATCACAGATGGCAAGGCAGCGGCAGAGCCTGACTTCAGGGCATTACATGACACCTGAACCAAGAACCACAAGCTGTTGTGACTGAGGGAGTGAGTCCCACCATCTTTCTCTGTAGCTACATGTCTTCATGCCTTCCTTCTTCACGACATTTGTTCCACCCTTTTCCCCATGCAGATGGACAGTGTCTATTTCCCTCCTTATGGCAGCCCAGAACTCCTTGTTCTGAGTCTACTCTCCTCAATGCCTGACTTTCAGGGATTCACAGGAAGTTGTTCACTCTCAAATCTTAATTCACAAGGTGAAGCAGCTGATTGGCTGGCATGGGTCCAACCAGCTCTTTCATTCACTTATCTCTTGGAGAAGTGGACCCTCTCTATGGAAAAATGCATGTATCTTCAATTTTTACATATATTTTAAAAGGCTCACAGATAATCTGAAGTATAAACATGGACCATGGACCCCAAGTAAAAAATATCTGGTCAGGATAATTTTTTTGTTTCAATTTTTTTTTTTTCATTGTGATAAAAACATATATAACAAAACTTTGGCCAATAAAAATTTTTTATTGGGATTTGGGTGAAAGTTTACAGAGATAATTCATTTTCCATACTGTAGTTAATATATATTCTGCTTTATGACATTGACTACAATTCCCCACAGTGTAACAGCTTTCTTCCCACTTCTTCTCCATAGTTACCTCTTCCCTATGTCCTTCCCTCCCATGCGCTCCCACCCCCTGTGCTGTCTCCCTATGCAAACACTGCCTGTTGTTCTCCCACGAATGATTGCTCCAAGAAGTGTATCTAGCTGATGTAAATGTTCACCCTGTATGCTATCTGTTGTTTGACTGAAAGCCACAGGAGTGAGTTCACAGACTTGAAGAATAATAAGGGGTCATAGTCTCAGGAATCTCACCAGGCTCTATGAGACCAGCAAACCTGGTCTTTTTTATGATTTTGAGTTTTGTTCTTCATTGTTCTTCCACTCTACCTAGGATCTCCTGGACCAATTCCCCTCCAAGTGGTTGACAGGGGCAGTCAGGCAGAACAACAGGACCTGTAGTTCTTCTGGTCTCATGTTCATGTAGGCTGATCATATGGTCTACCAGTCCCTTGGACTAATTGCAATAAAACAATTTTTATATGCAATATTCAATGACATTGATTACATTCATCATGTTGTACAACTATCACCACTACTGGCCAGGGAAGTTTTATTTGCTTCTTTCATATGTGAAAATTGTAGGAAAGTAAATCATAAATATAATTTACACAAGGTAAATTTCATATTCTAGAGATACTTCTTAGTAACTGAATCATAACAAAATGATTGTTGGACAAAAACATAACAATAGAAATTATATTTTACCTCTAATTTCTAATTGACTCTGGCAACCACATGTCTTTGTAAACCATTCCTATACATCCTATTTAGAACAAGTCTTATGCACAGAATTAGCAAATAACATTTCTATGTGATTGTTTGGCTATACTGGTATGTCCAGCTTTTTGAAAATTCACTTTACACCACTTCACTTTTATGAAAGACCTACATTAGTACTTGTTTTTGATAACCAAAAGAAATCTGATGAGGATTTTCACTTTTACAAAAAAAAAAAAAAAGAGGAAAGCAAAACCAGTGTTCAGTGTTTGTTTTGTACTGAGCAGTTAAAAAGGCAGTGCACACCTTTCACCAAGATCTTTCTCCAGGACGTACACTCAACATCTCAGTGTCAAGTTGCCATAGCTCTGAATTGTGTCTGTGAACACTATTTGTTAGTGTTATTTTAGGTTTTATGTGTTATTTGGTAGATTGTTTTGGGGCTCTGAGAATGCTCACATTTTTTTCTCATATAAATTAACAGTAATTGCTTCTTTGCTTTACACCATTTCAGCTTACAAAAAGTTTCATAGGAACACTCTACTTTCAGATAACAGGGAAAACCTGTATCACTTGCCACGTCCTTCCCCTGCACTTGAACATCCATACTGTCTTCTTAAGATGTGTATGTATTCTAGTCTCCCCTTCTCTATTTTCCAACTGGATGCTATGAGGTATAGAACATATTCATAGGAAGGATTCCTAGCCAGACCTTTTTTTTTTTTAAATCAGTTCCCTGTGCCCTCCCACAACATGAACTCCAGTTGCATGCTTTGATCAGGATTCTGAGCTGCAAAAACAAACAACAGAGAACAGAAGTATAACTCCAACTGATTTGAGAGCAAGAACGAGCATGCACATGAGAGGGATAGAGAATTAGTTTATGTAATTGAAAAATTCAAAGTAAATAAAACATATTAGATACAACTGGATACTGAGACTCAAACGAAGTGAGACCTAGCCTGTGTCTCTCTTCTCATCTTTTAGTTCCGTTGCTTTCTGTGGTCTTCACTCTCAGAGAGTATCTATCCATAATAAACCTTTGCCAGCTCTGTGTTTGTATTCATTCTCCTCTTGTCTCACATTTCCAGTAGAGAGAGAGCCCCTCCATTCTAAAGTTCCAACAAAAGACTCAAACTAAGTTTCGTTGGAGTAACTTGAATTGTGTGCACATCCCTGAGCCAATCACTGTGACAAGGGAGATGGAAAACACTCATTGGCCAAGCCTAAAACACGTTCTAGCCTCCAGAACTGGCCACTCCACTACCTGCTGCCAGTGGGTTATCCTAGACAACTGTATGGAATGAAAAGCAGCTCCTCAAAGGAAAATCGGAGCTATTTCTGGAAGAAAGAGGGATTAATAATAGGCAGAAAATCTCACAAAGGTTCATTACTTTATTTAACTGACATTTTGTTTTTCCTTCATTCTTTTCTTGGACTTTCAGTTTTACAGTATCTTCTCACGTGCCCAGAACGAAGACAGCCACGATAAAGTTCAGCAACCACCTTGAGGATCTCTCCACTCTAAAAGCAGACTTAAGTAGTGCCAAGTGTGGCTCAAGAGGGTGAATCCTTCGCACACCCAGGGAGATGAATGAAAGAATGGAAGCACAGTCTAGTTCTCTCAATAACTTACACCCTGGATAAGAACACAGACTTGTTTTTTCCATCTGGAGTCAGCCTCAGTGGTTTTGTAACCTCAAGAAATAATTTTATTATGTGTGCCTAGGCTTCCCAGATCATGAAATAGGGCCATCTGTTTAATTACATATAATTAAACATACCTGTACTCACTGGTGTCTAGTAGATTCTGACACATAGTGACCTTACAGGACAGAGTAGAATTGCCCCATAGAGATTCTAAGACTATAAATCTTTATAGAAGCCAACTGACCACATCTTTCTCCCACAGAGCAGCTAGTAAGTTTGAAAAGTTGACCTTTCAATTAACAGCCAAGCACTTTAACCATTCTGCCACCAAACCAAAAACATACAGGAAAAAAACAAAACCATGTTGCCATGGAGTCAATTCCAACTCATAGAGACCCTATAGGACACAGTAGAACTGCCCCAATAGGGTTTCCAAGGATGTAAATTTTAAAGGAAGCAGACCGCCACACCTTTCTCCCACAGAGTGGGAGTTTAACAATTCTTGGGCTATGACACATCTTTCTAGAAGCCTAAGAGGAAGTGATTGAATTTGTTTTCCAAGTTTTATTCTTGCTTATTCTGTCTACTTCACAGCAGGCTCTAAGGAGCAGATGAGATAATGTGTGAATGTACTTTGAAAATTACCAAGTGCAATTCAAAAGCAAGCTATTAGTATTGTGAAAATTAACTAAACAGTCATTTACTAATTAATTCAAAATCCTTTATTAAATATTTATTGTTTTGCAGGCACCACGGTATATGCTGTAAAAATGAATAAGGCGGTCTCAGAGCACACAGTACTGTGGAATCAGTGGTGGATACAGATGCTACAGGAGCATAGAGGTAGGAGCACTTGAGTCATTTGGGGAGGATTTTCAGAAGAGGGGGCATTTTAGATAGGCATCCAAGAATGAAAACATTCACCAGTTAGAGTAGGAGAAGGTAGTATGCCTCACCAAAAATACAGCATGTGCAAAGCTGATGCAGTTGTTGGTTGCTGTCAAGTCAGCTCCAACTCACAGTAATCTGTGTACAACAGAATAAAATATTACCCAGTCCTGTGTCATCTTCATGATCACAGGCATGCTTGATTCCATTGTTGTGGCCATTGTGTTGTGCCTTCCAACTTGGGAGCTCAACCTCCAGCACAATATCCAACAATATTCTGTTGTGACCCATAGGGTTTTCACTGGCTGATTTTTGGAAATAAATCACCAAGCCTTTCATAGTCTGGCTTAGTCTGGAAGCTTCACTGAACTCTGTCTACCAAGGATGATCCTATTTGAAAACCAATGGCATAGCTTTCCAGCATCTTTGCAACCCAACCCAACACGTAGGACAAACTGACAGACAGGCTGTGGTGAGCTAAACCAGAGTAAAACAGTACATCCCAGATGGATATTTGTCCAATACTTCCTAATGGTTTACCAGCTTATCTGTCTGTATCTATATGCATTCATCAGTATCAATTTCCTGGTCATAGATTTGCTGCCATTTTAAATACAGGCATTTCTCCAGGTTACCAACGTCCGACTCATGGATGACTCCTCCTTGCCCTTTAATGCAGGGCTTCGAAAGAGTTTTGTCATGGTTGACAAAGCAAAACAGGAACAGACCGGAATTTTCACGATTTAGGTGATTCATCACAGTAACCAGAAGAGGAAACATTACAAGTCAAAGGCCTAGAATAGGAGGCTCAGGAGAGGTGCAGCAAATCCTTGCAGGAGGCTGATGCATGAAATTTTATTTTTGACAGGACTGGGGAGAGCCACACACATTCAAATTGGCATGGTCGGTCACCATCTTCAAGTGGGGTGCAGCTGTGTTTGAAGCCCTGTTTTAATGTTATGTAAAATTGCCCTCCCTTTGAA
>NW_006921626.1:11326881-11329285 GCF_000298275.1 Orycteropus afer afer | reverse complement strand
CTCATTGCCACCGAGTCAATTCAACTCATAGCAACCCCTCCTTGGGGTTCCTCTACAGAAGTAGATTTCCCAACCTTCCTTCCGAGGAGTAGCTTGTGGGTTTGAACCACCAGCTTTCTGGTATGCAGTCAAATGCCTTAGGCACTTTGAACCAACCCCACTTGTGAAAAATTCTTCATTGCAATCACCTTCACTTGCTGCACATGCAGTTTTTAAATCATTAAAAAGCCTTCAAATCTTTTCTTTTGCTAAAGTAAACTAAGTAAGAACTAACTGTATGCACCTGTTCCAAGTGACCTGCAAATTCTTAAAAGACACGATTAGAAACAGATCTCTTTGTAATCCAGGCACTGTCTGTAATACCACGGCTAAGTATTCTCTGTCATCTAACTTTTGCCACCATTGCCTTTCACGCCTTCCTTCATCTTTAAATTTTCCCTCCCTCTTTTCTCAGAAAGCATCTATGATTGTTTTTCCTAGTCTTCTTTAAAAGATTCAGCTTTTCAAATTGGCTATAAAAAGAAAAAGTTCTTTCCACAACAATTATGGCCTTTAATTTTGAGACTTTATTATTAACAGCAATGGCAGCTAAAACTTTCCTAATTATAATTGTACTTTCTAATAAGAGAAATTAATTTCATGCAAACATTGTTGTTGTTAGTTGTTGAGTTCCAACTCATAACAACCCTATGTACAACAAAACAAAATACTGCCCAGTCCTGTGCCATCTTCGCAAAATTTGCTATGCTTGAACCCATCATTGCAGCCAGTGTGTCAATCCATCTTGTTGATAGTCTTCCTAGTTTTTGCTGACTCTCTACTTTGCCAAGCATGATATCCTTCTCCAGGGAATGATCCCTTCTGACAACATGACCAAAGTAGATGAAATAAAGTCTGACCATTCGCTTCCAAGGAGCATTCCAGCTGTCTTTATTCCAAGACAGATTTGTTCATTCTCTTGGCAGTCCATGGTATTTTCCATATTCTTCACCAACACTACCACTCAAATGCATCAATTCTTCTGTGTTCTTCCTTATTCATTGTCCAGCTTTCACATTCATATGAGGCTATTGTAAATACCATGGCTTGTGTCAGGTACACCTTAGTCTTCAAAATGACATCTTTGCTCTTTAATACTTTAAAGAGGTATTTTGCAGTGGATTTGCCTCGTGCAATATATTGTTCAATAGCTTGACACTGCTTCCGTGGGCATAGATTGTAGATTCAAGTAAAATGAAATCTCTGACAACTTCAGTCTTTTCTCCTTTTTTCATGATGTTGCTTATTGGTCCAGTTGTAAGGAATTTTGTTTTCTGTGTGTTGAGGTGAAATCCAGACTGAAAACTGTAGTCTTTGATCTACATCAGTAAGTGCTTCAAATTCTTCTTACTTTCAGCAAGCAATATACTTACAGATACTTGCCACCAAGTAGGACAGAAGAATGTCCCACAGCACCAGGTGTATTATTTTTTTTTATCCCTGAAAAGGTGAAAATTCACTATTGTTCCTCATGACTGTTCATCTTTAATCCATAAGAAGCACAATTTTAAGCCATGAGCACAGCTTCAGTGTTCATTCCAACTATGTTGTTCTAGTGGAAATTCTATTTCTTCTCAACCCAGAAGTGAATTTTCTGCCCAGACTTCTATCTACAAAATTGAAGCTGACTGACCTAGATTTTGTTCCTATTATGAGGGCCCCAAATTAAGTAAACTTTGTTTGGATTTCTGTTGTCTTTTATTACTCATGTGTCATTTCTAAATAGGGAAGTCCCTTTTGCTCTTAAAGAAAAGACAGCCTTTTTTTTCCCCCCCATTTGGCCCTGGTTTATTTTATTTTTTATTTTAAGAGTTTGTTTTACATTCGATGTTACATGTACATTTAGTTTCACTCCCCATTTACCATGCCCAACCCTAACCCAGTCTCCTCCCCTCCCTACCCTGTAACCCTTTCCCTATGCCCCTCATAGTTATGCACTCCTGTTTGTCCTGCATTTCCTCAGTGTGAATGTTGCCCCGCTGGTGCCCCGTGGCCTAATGCTCTAAGGGATGTATTACCATAGAGTTTGTGGGTGCATCATCCTGGGTTGAGAGGTCTGTATATACATCTTGTTAACTATGGGGCTGAGAGCCAGCCCCTGGAACTGAGTTTAATTCCAGGTGCAGAATGTATTCCAGGGCCATTGTATTGGGGGGTCTCATCAGACTCCATCTGACCAGTAATTCATTTCATTATTGAGTTTTTGGATTTTGTTCCACGTTTTTCCTCCCACTCTATCCAGGGTCTCCAGATTTGATCCTTTCCTGAGTGGTTGGCATTGGTAGCCAGGCACCGTCTAGTTCTGGTCTCGAGGGCCATCATATCCTAGGGCTGATTGTTTCCAAATGTCCTTTTTTTTTTTTTT
>NW_006921626.1:11325745-11326391 GCF_000298275.1 Orycteropus afer afer | reverse complement strand
TTTTTTTCCCAAATGATTTTGAGTTTTGTTCCACATTGTTCTCCCTCTCTATCCAGGATCTCCTACATAGATCCCCCTCCAAGTGGTTGACAATGATAGCTGGGCACCATCTAGTTCTTCTGGTTTCATAGTTGTATAGGCTGCAGATCACATGGTGTACCAGTCGCTAGCACTACTTGTTTCCATGAATTTTGGTTTTCTTCATTCTTCTTTGCTCTGAACAAGGAGAGACCCATCATTGCATGGCTGCTTGCAAGCTTTTAAGATCCCAGTTGCTATTTGCCGATGTAGGAGGTGGAACAATGTTCTGTGTGGTATGTTATGCGAGTTGAGCTTGATGTCCCTTGAGACTATGGTCCCAAGCTCACAGGTTTAACTACTCTCTCCCTCTGGGTAGCTGGCCATGACCAAGAAGTGACTATAACTTTGTCCCTTGTCAGCTCTACTATACACCTGGGAATTCTTACAGAACATACAAATACACTTGTAGAAACATTGTCTGCCAATTCAATACATGGTCTTGGGTACACTCTTCACTTCATAGACATACTTACTAGTTCAGCCTGTCCACCCATCTATCCACCCATATACCCATGTTTGCCTTCACTGACAACACAGTACTGTATGTGCAAAAGGGTTCATCTTT
>NW_006921626.1:11323845-11325035 GCF_000298275.1 Orycteropus afer afer | reverse complement strand
TATATCCCTAGTGTATCAAAGGAGGGAAGTACTCATAGTCTCTCTCTGCACCATGTTTATTCAATTGGATGAGGAAAAAGTGAATGAAAGAGAAAAATGAGTGTGAATCAGAAAACACAAACATTCTTTGTCAAGCTATAGTTTGGAGATAAAATGTGTATCTCTCCCTTTTACAACAATCTACACCCAATTAGGAGATAGGCAAACCAATAAATTGCTAGTCACTTTATTTAATTAATCTCTAGTGAAGAATGAAATGAAAATAATAAAGCAAGTGTCCTCTTACATCCACTACTCACCATTCTGAGTGTAGTTTCATAAATTTCAGCACCTAATGCCTGCTGCTTCTAATGATATTTTAATGGCTCTTCACTCAGCTAGTTTTGTTTGGAACAGTGGGAGAGAGTAAAGATTTGGACATGTAGACTTGGTAATGAGGTGAGATTCCACTCAGGCTCAGGAGGAAGTAAGAGCTGGATATCACTCAGCTGTGCCCAACTCAGCAAGAAATCTAGGCTCCCTGCCTGCAACACGGGATCCTGTCATCAATTAACTCATTAGTGAAGTTTGCCCTGACATTTCGTATGGAAAAAGAAGACATCTGGGACTTGACACTTGCTTCTGGGGAGACAAGAATGGTGAGGAGTTGGAGATGGGAATAGGAAGACAGGATCTAGAGTTTGGCTTAGGTTCCAGGAATGACTTAGCAAAACAACTTGTGCAAAATGAAGTGAAGGCATCTAGCAAACCTTTATGAGGGCCACAATCCTCATCGGATACAAATGGTTTTCATTAACTCATCCAGTCTTCCATCCATACATAGTTATTATTAAAGACTTAGTATAAGATATACTACATTATGATGAAGGAGTTGCCCAAGAAATAGGAGCATGGAATCCAGAAAACAAAAGGCAAAGAGAATTTTCTAGGTGGTGATGAAAGGGGATCCCAGAATGAAAGTTGTGCAGTTGGCCTAGAGATCAATCCATCCATATTAGAAGATCAATCCTTATAAGAAGGGGTCAGGACTTCTTCAAGAAGATGAAGTTGATATCAAATCAAATGTGTATGAATATATTGAGAGATTTGCACAACTGGGAGAATGGGGAGAAATGAGTGGTAAGCACCTTAAAATCTAAGCAAACAAACAAAGCAAAAACAATTATTAACTCAAAAAAAAAAAAAAAAAA
>NW_006921626.1:11305177-11323215 GCF_000298275.1 Orycteropus afer afer | reverse complement strand
ACATACCCTTATTAAACAGTAAAGATACACTTATTCCAAAAAAAAGTTATGCCAGAAAGGAAATGCAAATGACCCAGCTGTGAATAGGATTTACATGGTCATAAAAATGTAATCCTTGACTATTGTTAGGATCAAAATTACTGTATAATTATATTTGAGGGTTGAGGAAAAGGGAAGTGTGACTTTCTTAGAAGGAAGTCAATAGATAATGTCTGAACCTAAAAAATGAAGATGTATTAATATAAGCATGACATTTGGAGGAATGGAGCTAAGCCTCCCTTTCCTGAAAAAGAAAAAAAATCAATTAGAGGAGCTGTGGTAGTTAAGGTTGTATGTCAACTTGGCTGGGCCATGATTTTGAGTGGCTGGGCAGCTGGATGTAGTTATTCCCCATGATGGGATTATAATCACCTCCATGGTGGAATCTGTTGTGAGCAACTAAATAGTTGCCTTTGGGGTGTGGCCCGTTTCCTGTATATAAGGAGAAGTTTTGGCACATTTGGATCCTCCATTTGGCCAAGTCTTCATCTCCAATTCCTGGACTTGAACCGGTGGCCTGCCAAGTTGCCTACTTATCTTGGGACTGTGTCATTTTACCTGATGATGACCTTGAGTTTGTCAGCCTCAGCAGCCAAAAGCTGCCTGAACTAGGAGATGCCTCTAGCTCCAGTGGGCCTGGAATAAGAGGCAGAGCTGAAGCCCATGGTCAAAGGGATTTCACCCAGCCCTTATATCCAGCACTCTGAATTTGGACTTCTAAACTGTAAGAGTAAATTCCTGTTATAGCAGCACTAGAGAACCAAGACAAGACTTGAAAATGATTGTTTCCAGACAGTGGGAAATGAAGAGAACTCACTACCATGGAGTCAGATATGACTTATAGTGATCCTCCCTTGAGTTTCCAAGGCAGGATCACTACGGAAGTAGAGTTCCCCATCTTCTTTCTGAGGAGTGGCTGGTGGGTTTGAATTGTCAGACTTCTGGTTAGCAGTCAAATACCTTAGGCACTACGCCACCAGAGCTCTTAAATGAAGACAAGGAGTGGTGAAACAATGTGGTCTTGTAACAAGCCACATGAAACTGTTTGACTTCTTGAACTTCATTCATATATAACCTGGGTAAAAATTAAAAGTTAAACAAACTAAATGCAGCCTTATGAATCTCAATGTTGCTAGATAAAGTACGTATTGCTCAATTAAATTTGAATTTCAGATAAACATTAAATAATGTTTTAGTGTAAGTTTTGTCCCAAATATTGCACGGGACACACTTTAAAAAAAAATTGTTATTCAAATTTAACTGGTGTTCTATATTTTTATTTGCTATATTTCTTAAACCTGGTGGCTCTGATCATGAGAAAATTGTATCATTGATGTGCCATAAAGAATTAACCTTTTCCAAAGAGAGATTTGGACTTTGCCCTCTGCTTCTGGGCAGCAACTGCTAAGCCTTTGGAAGGTCCCGTTTAATAAGAGTGTCTTTGTTTACCTGGGGGCTTTGGGCCATGCCACATAATCTATCCTAATGATGTGATTTGCAGTGATCCAGGAGGTATCAACTCAAACTCTGGAGGAGACCAAGATCAGCCAAATTGCAGTCAATTATGTTTATACAATAAGTTACAGTAAAAACCCTAGACATCAAGGCTCAGGTGAGCTTCCCTGACTGGCAGTACACCATAGTTATTGTTACACATTATTGCTGAGAGAAACAGATATGTATACATAACTCCACTCCTATTAATCCCATGCCCGTTGACTCAATTCCAACTCATAGCAACCTTATAGGACAGAACAGAACTGCCACATAGGGTTTCAAATGTAGTTTTTACAGAAGCAGACTGTCACATCTTTCTCCATAGAGTAGCTGGTGGATTTCAACCACTAACCTGTTGGTTAGGAGCCAAGCACTTAATCACTGTGCCACCCGGGCTCTTTATAACTCCACTAGGAGAGGACAATGGGAAGTTCTGGATATGGTGACTCCTGGTCCCTAGTGCCTCTTCCCTTGGCTCTAATCTGTATCCTTTGTTGTTGTTTGTTGTTATGTGCCATCGAATTGACTCCAACTCATAGAGACCCTATGTACAACAGAATGAAATACTGCCCGGTCTGTTATATCAATGTTTCACTGCTACTCATAAGGTTTTCACTGGCCAATTCTTTAAGAAGTAGATGCCCCTTCATTCTTCTGAGTCTCTCTTAGTCTGAAAGCTCTGCTAAAACCTGTCCACCATAGGTAACCCAGTAGCATAGCCTCCAGCCTCATAGCAACACACAACCCCCATAGTATGACAGACTGTAAAATATAGCCACGAATATAACAGATTTTCTGAGTTCTGTGAGCCCTTCTAGCAAAGCATTGAACCAGAGGGTGGTCTTGGAAAACCTCGCACTTACAGCTGCTATCTTGATCACTGTACTAAAGAGGCTACTTTATAAAGAACCACAAAAGAAATATCATTAAAATCTCAGTTATATGAAGAGTTATGCTGCCTGCCTCCTGAGCAACTTTTTTTTTTTTTTTTTTCCTTATGAACACTAGGAGTCATACAAGAATTTGTCTGGACTGGAAATTTGTTATCAAATAGCTGTCATTCTGATGAAGTCTAGCCATTGATCTAAATGTGATAGAATCACCAGAAAGTTGATAATACTGGCTGGCTAGAGGCAATAAGGAATGTAACTACATAAACCAAGTAAACAAACCCCATTACCAAAAATAGTAAAACAAATAAACCAATCTCCTACGCCAGTTTTCCAAGTCAATCCCTTTTTGACGGTCTCAGAAAAGAGTTCAGGATGAGCTAGCATAGAGATTTCTTCAGCTCTGGCTGGATGGACAGTTGTGGTTGTACTCATGGTGGTCCCAGGGATCAGCTATTGGGCCTGCTAAGCCAACATCTTTCACACAGCACAGAATTGTATCTGGGAATAAAATCTTTCCTTCCTTGCCCATCACAATAAGCATTAGGCACAAAATCCTGGTTGGTCACTCATTAGGATGGCAGATTTTGCTTCTTCCTCCCTGTAGGAAGATAGTGTCTGTCACTGGGCAGGTGATATCCTTAGCTTCTGGAGAAGAGGCATAAATTATCCTCTCCTTGATATCCCCTGCCAGCTTGTTAGCATCACTGACAACTGCTCAAAAGCAGCAGAGCAAAAGAGGTGGAAATATGAAGTGGGAAAAAGAAATGAGTTACTACGTTCAAACTAACGTTGGGCAGATTACTATTTAGAACAATTAGCCAGCATCACTTTTGCTCAAAAATCCTCCTGCTCTCCTGTATTCCTATACAGCAATACAAAATGAAGTCCACAACTACAATTACGTGATAAGAAGTAGATTTAATTCTCTGTTCTGGCTACATCTAGTTGTGAACAGCATCAGGGAATTTGTTGCCTGCCTGATAGGTATGTATGAGAAGTTACTTAAAGAGGCCTAAAGGCAATAGTGTAGAGGTAAAGGATACTCTCTGAGGTCAGAAGGGCCTGCAGCTGAAAACCCACCTGTATAACTTATGTTTTACCTGTCACTATGGGCAAGTAGGGAGCTCTGGTAGCGTAGTGCCTAAGGCACTTGACTTCTAACCAGAAGGCTGGTGGTTCAAACCCACCAGCCACTCCTTGGAAGGAAGCTTGGGCAATCTACTTCCATAGTGATACTGCCTCAGAAACCCAAGGAGGGGTTGCTCTGAGTCGGGTTCAACTCGACAGCACATAACAACAACAACACGGGCAAGTAGCCCCTTTAAGTCTTTTATTTTTCATCTGTAAAATGTTTATATTGAGTCCATCTTCTCTCCAAGAGATTGTGAGGACTAAGTATAAATAAGGAATCCTGGTGGCATAGTGGCTAAGTCCTCAGCTGCTAACTGACATGTCTGCAGTTCAAACTCAGCAACCACCCCATGGGAGAAAGATGAGGCAGTCTGCTTCTGTAAAGATTTACAGCCTTAGAAACACAATGGAGCAGTTCCACTCTGGCCTATAGGGTTGCTATGAGTTGAAATTGATTTGATGTAAACGGGTTTGGTTTTGATTTGGAAATATAAAATAGGAGTCCCTGTGTGGGGTACATGGTTAACACTCTTGGCTGCTAACCAAAAGACTGGCTGTACAAGTCTACTCAGAGGCAGCTCAGAAGAAAGGCCTGGTGATCTATTTCCAAAAAATGGAAAACCCTATGAACACAGTTCTGCTATGACACACTTGGGGTCACCACAAGTTGGAATCAACTCAGTGGCAATTGGTTTTACTGGTTTAATAGAAAACGCTATATGGTGCTTGACACAGAGTAAAGGTTCATTAAATGTTATTATTAACTTGCAAACACAACACTTTGAGCTCTTCTACCCTGTTGTTGTTGTTGTTATGTGCCGTCAAGTCAGAGCTCTGGTAGCATAGTGGCTAAGGCACTTGACTGCTAACCAGAAGTCTGGCGGTTCAAACCCACCAGCCACTCCTCGGAAGGAAGGTTGGGCAATCCTACTTCCGTAGTGATACTGCCTCGGAAACCCAAGGAGGGGTCACTATGAGTCAGGTGTGACTCGACGGTACACAACAACAACCCTGTTGTTGTTGTTAAGTGCCGTCGAGTTGTTTTCGACTCATAGTGACCCCATGCATAGCAGAAAGAAACACTGCCCGATCCCGTGCCAGCCCCACAATCCCTGCTATACTTGAGCCCATCATTGCAGCCACCATGTCAATCCATCTCGTTGAAGGCCTCTACCCTACTCCTCCAAAAATCCCATCATTATTACCTTCTCAGCCCCACTGAGGGCAGCTAAATGATCAGTGCTTGCACTCTGGGATAGAGAAGAGGTAGGACAGTGATGGCCACAGAGCAAGTGCCAGTACTGGGTCTCAGGCCAATGGGGTATGGCGGGTAGTTTCTATGTGAGAAGAGCCAGGCAGTGGATTCACCAATGGGGCTGCTGTTCAGTGCACCGTGGCAGCACCTGGCCTTTGGAATGCACTGGCAGTGCACAGGTAGGCCTTTCCTTTCTGGACCAGTGGATTGCTCGCATGACACAGAGATTTAGTAGCCTGAGTAGCCACTCAGAGCTCATGACAAGAGTGTTCTGGGGCACCTGATTGGAGGCATTGTTGGAGGTAGAATGGCTGAGAAGGTTCAAGGAAGAGAATTTATCCTAAGGAGGGCTCCCCACCTTAGGGGGAGGGGTGGAAAAAGGATAATTGGCTTATTCTCAGGTCCTGTTGGTCGCTTAGTCCAGAATCCTCATACGCTCTCAATAATATTATTACCTCAGACCTGATTGCTTATTTCTTACTACAGTTTGCCTTAGTGATTTTTGTTGTTGATGTTGTTAGATACCGTCAAGATGGTTCTGGCTCAAAGTGATCCTATGTACAATAGAACACTGCCCAGTCCTGCACCATTTTCACAATCATTGCTGTTTGAACACAGCAGTTGTTGTTTTACTGTGTCCATTGTTGCAGTTACTGTGTCCATCGATCTCATTGAGGGTCTTCTTCTTTTTCACTGATCTTCTACTTTACCAAGCATGATGTCCTTCTCCAGGGACTGGTCCCTCCTGATATTATGTCCAAAGTACACGTGACAAAGTATCATCAACCTCAGTTCTAAGGAGTATTCTGGCTGTGCTCCTTCCAAGATAAATTTGTTAGTTCTTCTGGTAGTACATGGCATATTCAATAATCTTCCACAACACCATAATTCAATATTCTTTGCCAACACCATAATTCAAATGTATCTTCTTCAGTCTTCCTTATTCATTGTCCAAATTTTTCATGATATGAGGCAATTGAAAATATCATGGCTTGAGTCAGGCATACCTTAGTCTTCAAAGTGACATCTTTGCTCTTCAACACTTTATAAAGGGTTTTTTTTGCAGCAGATTTTCCCAGTGAAATCTGTTGTTTGATTTCTGGTTAGTTGCTTCCATAGGCATTGATTGTGAATCCAAATAAAATTAAAATCTTTGGCAATTTTGATATTTTCTCTGTTTATCATGATGTTGCTTATTGGTCCAGTTCTGAGGATTTTTGTTTTATTTATGTTGAGGTATAGTCCAAACTGAAGTCTGTAGTCTTTACATAACATTAAGGACAAGTATGAGTTGGGGTTGTCCATAAGTCAGATGTTCGTAACCTGGGGACTACGAGTACTTCCAAAAATTAGCCAATGAAAACCCTATGGAGCACATTGCTACTTTGATATATATAGGGTCACCATGAGTCGTATCAACTTGATGGCTGGTTAGAATGTCTCTAAGAGCCTGGAAAGAAAGACGCTCTTCAGGCAGCTCTGGATACTCTATCGTGTGTTCAGTCCACTGCCTTCACTGGTTAACATTTGTGGCTCACTGTCTGCTCTGCATTTTCATTGCAGTGATCTACAACCATTGTATGTATGATGATCTGCAGCCTGAAAAGTCTCCTCTCAGTCGATCTGAGGCCCTGTACAGTTTATTTTGACTGTATTTTATAGCTACCATCTGCTACAGCCAGTCTACCATAGCAAATTTAGCACTATCCCAGTTGTGATTATTTTAAAAAAACTTGTTGCCATGAAGTTGATTAGTCCATGATTTATACCTAGGATCCCCAAGAAATCAAGTCAGATCCATAGGAAGTAGAGCTGTTTATAAACTTGGGCTTTTTCATTTCCTTATGCTTGGATCTTATATGGATTAGTGTCTTGGGCATCCTGTTGCCTCATGTCTCAAACACATGAGTGGACACACTTCAGTCTCAGGATAAGAGTCACAGTTTAGAGTTATAGGAGGAGGGGGGTGATGACCACAAGTATTTTCTGAACTCCCTGATGACAACTGTCACCTGTTAAAACCCAAATTCCCTCATTCCACCCCAGATCCATTGAATCTGAATCTCTACGGGAGGGCCCTGGGAAGCTGTGCAAGAAATAACCATTAAGGAAGTAAGGAAAAGGCTGATGTAGATCTTTGTAAGCAAAGCTAACACACAAGAGCTTAGGAAAGTCGCCTCAGTGTAAAGCCAATCTGACATACTACCTGTCATCTTGGGCAAATGATTTAACTTCTCAGAGCCTCAATTTCCTCTTCTCTAAAATGAGGAGTGGAAGCTCTGGTAGCATAGTGGCTAAGGCACTTGACTGCTAACCAGAAGCCTGGTGGTTCAAACCCACCAGTCACTCCTCAGAAGGAAGATGGTGCAATCTACTTCAGTAGTGATACTGCCTTGGAAACCCAAGGAGGGGTCGCTATGAGTTGGGTCCGACTCGATGGCACATAACAACAACAACAAAAATGAGGATAACAAGTTCAACCTGTCCGGCTTATGAAGGTTGGAAATAGAATTTATGTGAAACACCTGGTGTTTCACATAAATTTAGCAATTCACAATCAAAATATGTATTTGGATACCATACAGAATTTGGAAAACAAGCAAGAAAGAAGTTTGTTCCTCTATAGCAGAGGTTGGCAAACTGTGGCTGTGTTTGTAAATAAATTTTTATTAGAACACAGTAAATGAGCATGTGCATTCATTTACATATTGTCTATGGCTACTTTCACCCTACAAGGCCAGAGCTGAGTTGCCATGGAAACTGTATGGCCCTAAAATCTAAAATATTTACTTTTAAGAAACAGTTTGTCAGTCCTCGCTCTAGAGGCCAAAAGAAACCTCACAGGAATAGACAAGCCTTTCCTACAGGTTGGACCAACACAAATAATAGTACCCCTAGGTAAAAGTGCAAAGAGGAAGGTCCTACATATATGGCCCATAACCCTGAGGTGTGGTTACACTGTTTGCTTGTTTGTTTGTTTCCTGAGAAAACAGGAAGAATCTCTACCAAGGAGGCTACCTGAATATCCCAGACCTCATCTCTCCTAAAGCACTATGGCTCTTTGCTCCACCTGCTTACACAGAATAATGCCTTCTGAGATCCTCTCCTCATCCAGTTCTTTCTGGACCTCCCTGAAATGTGTCTCACATGTAACAGGAAGAACAGTTTGTTCATGTTCTCTGCTCCAGTTTCCTCATGGAGGTTCCTGGCCCTCTAGGGCTGGTGCGCTCCAGGAGAATATGAGGAATATGCATAAAACACAGCCTCCTTCCCTGCTGAACCAAGAGTCCTCAGGGTACCAGAGATGTGTTCAGGGCTGTGCAGAGTAGGGGACTAGAAGTAATAGAAGGATGGCCTACTCTAAGTAGCACTATGTTTCTTAGGAGTCCTGGTGGTGCAGTGGTTAAAACACTTGGCTGCTAGCCAACAGGTTGGTGGATCGAACCTACCAGCTGCTCCAAGGGAGAAAGATGAGGCAGACTGCTTCTATAAGGTTTTGTAGCCTTGAAATCCCTATGGGGCAGTTCTACTCTGTCCTATAGGGTCACTATGAATCAGAATCCACTTGAAGGCAGTGGGTTGGGTTTGTTTTTTGCTTTTGTGTTTCTTAGACCCAAAGAGATGCTGATGGTTCCCAGAGCCTTTCAGCAACCTGCTCTTTCAGTTTCTGATCCTAGCCTCCTCCTGCTCACTAGTTTTCATTCAGAGTCCTTAGAGGGTTTTTCCCCCACCTTTGTCACAGGCTGCAAGAGGGCTTGGAGAACAATTGTTCGGACTCCTAGCTCACACTGTGGAAGTCTCAAACATCCAAAGAGGATTCAGGAGCCAGGCAATCCAGAAAGGAAAAATGGCAACTGTCCACCAGGACTCCATGTGTCCCCGCACCATTGCTCTCATGCTCAGCTCTTCCACTGGGTCCTCTTTCCTCCTTTAACAAAAATAAACAAACCAACAAATAAATATTAAAATTCCCTTTGCCATGAAGCCAACCACAATGCACGACCAGTCCATGTGTGTCAGAGTAGTACTGTGCTCCGTAGGATTTTCAGTAGCTGATTTTTCGGAAGTAGATTATCAGACCTTTCTTCCAAGGCATCTGTGGGTGGACTCAAATGTCCAACCAATCAACCCTTCAGCCAGCGGCTGAGCAGGTTCACAGTTTGTACCACCCAGGGACCTTTGATTATTAAATTGTGCAATTTGATAGTAGGAGGGAGGCGTGAATCCCACACACCAGAGGGCTCCAAGTCCCAGCTTCAGGTCTGCCAGGAAACCCTGCCATTTTGAGGACAACAAGGGGTCTCAGTGAGGATTCATTATGGATTGGTTGCAGCCAGAAGTCCAGCAGATAATAAGGAAGAGGACAGGGATTAGGGGTTGAGGCAGAGAGACTGAGAACAGACACTTTCTACAGATTGGGTCCTAGAATTTATAAGGGAAAGGGTGCGTGTTTTAGAATCAAATAGACCTAGGGTTCAAATCTTGTTTCCACTACTGTGTGATCTTATACAAGTTACTCTCTCTGAACCTCAGTTTCCTCAATGGCAAAACAATAAAAGAAAACTGTTGAAAGTTTTAAATGAGATAATGCACATAAAGTGGCTAGCAAATTGTTGCTTAATAAACGTTCCCCTTCTCCTTTCTTCTGAGAAATTAAGATAAATAATATTCCTATTGGTGTAATAAGCTAGTTTTGTATATTCATTTATAATTTTACATATTTATATTTTATAAAAACATTTTAATATTGCCTTGAAAAAGCATTTCTAACTACTTTTAATAAGAGTGAAAAAATCACTTTTATTAAAACAACTTTTCTTCTAAAAGGAAATTATAAATTAAAATTTATCCAAAATTAAGTTATTAAAATTAAACATTATCCAAAATTAAACATTATCCAAAATTAAACATTATCTAAAATTATCCTATGGTGACTAATTAAGTAAATTGTAATGTATGATTCCTGGGCTTATAGGGAAAAGGATAAATTAACATTAGTAGGGTACAATATTGTTGTGTGCTTGCCACTATGCTGGGCACTTTATATTTAATTTTTACAGTAGCTCTGTAAGAAAGTCATATTATGGAGGTAGAACTGAGGCTCAGCAATGTTAAGGAATTTACCCAAGGCCACATAGTTGAAGTTTTTTGAATAAGAAGTCAATACTAAAGCTACATCCACTAGACCACCCTTTCTTATTTGGATCATAGATACCAAACAAACCAAAAAAAAAAAAGGTATGTCAAGTGGTCAAGCAGTCCCTAAAGAGGAGCACAGCTGCTCACAGTTCATAGATTTGGCCAGTAAGAAGATAGTGAGCACAAATGGGTTTAGCTACGTTACTACAGCACAACTGGCAGTAGAAGTTTCATGTTTGTATTTGTTTCCCTTACTCCCTAAGTCTCATGGGAGTGGTGCAGAGGTGGGCACAGGTGTATACTGTACACAGAACTCTGAACTTAGGAAACCTTCTTGTAAAGGGGCTGCTGGAAAACTTGCTCATTCTCTTCTCAAGAGACATTTTTATTGCCCCAAAATGTAAACAATTAATCTCTGAGGAGAGAGAGAGAGAAGGTGGGGGGGAGGGAGAGGTCTTTATCTTTACTACCTTGGAACATCTCCAGAGAGGAAGACAGTCTTTCTTACTATCCTGGAATGTAACTAAATCTGAATTGGCTGCGAATGCCTGGATATGAAGAAATATGAGAAATTGATGGAGAACTGTCTCCTCAAAAGGTAATGGTATATTAATATTCCACCCTTTTTTGTTTGATTTTTTTAAAATTCATTAAACAAGTATCCACTCATTTATTCATTCAGTCAAATATCACATGTCATTAAGTGATTCCTATATGTGAGGAGGAACCCTGGTGGCACTGTGGTTAAGCGCTGAGCTGCTAACCAAATGGTCAGTGGTTTGAACACACCAGAGGCTGCACAGAAGAAAGATGTGGCGGTCTGCTTCTGTAAAGATTTACAGCCTTGAAAAACCTATGGGGCAGTTTGACTCTATCCTATAGGGTGCATGAGTCAGAATCGACTCAATGGCAACAAGTTCGGTTTTTGGTTTTGGTTTTGGTTTTGGTGTATGTATGGCATTAGGTAGATGCATAATCCTTACCTACATGGAGCTTGAATTTTGATTTTGGCCCAAGATCTGTTTCTGTCACCATCTTTCTCAGCTGATGTCCACCTGGACTGACTCCAGATATTCCTATTGTTTCTGTACTTTCACTCTCTGAAGCAGAGAGGAGGACTTAGCTCAACAATTTACAAAATCTTTTTTAGAGAGAGAGGTATTTAACAACTAAAATGAACCATATAAACCAAACTCATTGCTATTGAGTCAATTTCAACTCATAGTGACCCCCATTGGGTTTCCAAGGCTGTAAATCTTTATGGAAGCAAACTACCTCATCTTTCTTCTGTGGAGCAACTGGTAAGTTCGAACCACTCACCTTTTTGGTTAGCAGCCAAATGCCTTAACACTATACCACCAGAGCTCCTTGTGGACCACATGGGCTCATCAATAAGGTAAGGCAGTGAAAGTCGGATAGTAAGGAGGCTCCAATACACACTCATTAAGTCTTATGAGTGAGAAAACAGTATGGTTGGAGCTGAGGACTCCTAGTGCTGTAAGGACTGAAAAGATGAGATGAACTAGTATTCTCCGTAGAATATAAATGATCTGAGAAACAAATGTTCTTCAATTTCCACAATAATTACTTATTTGTTTATTGGATAATGTTTACCTTTTTGCTGTATATGAAATAATGAGTCTGTACTATTTAAAAAGTTAGAAAATACATAAAAATGCAAAGGAATCAATATTTGCTCATCATGACACTACCTAGATAAAATTATTGTTAACTTTCCAAGGTATTCTTTCTGGTCAACTCATACTCAATTCTATAGGAATTGCACCTGTCTTTCTTATTGTATGTGGGATTTAGTTTGCTATTTTCACTTAGCATTAATCATAATAGTCTTCTAAAACTGCTTTAATAGCTAGATTGTTATTGTTGTTATTAGGTGCCGTTGAGTCATCTTCAACTCATAGCGACCCTATGTACAGCAGCTGTGCCAGCTCCATGATCTTTGCTACACCTGAGCCCATCTTTGTAGCCACTTTGTCAATTCATCTTGTTGAGGGCCTTCCCCTCTTTCGCTGACCTTCTACCTTACCAAGAATGATATCCTTCTCCAGGGAATGGTCCCTTCTTACAAAATGACCAAAGTAAGTAAGATGAAGTCTGACCATTCTCGCTTCCAAGGAGTATTTTGGCTGCACTTCCTCCAGGACAGATTTGTTAGTTCTTTTAGCAGTCCATGGTACTTTCATTGTTCTTCACCAGCACCACAACTCAAAACCATTGACTCTTCTTTGGTCTTCCTTATTCATTGTCCAGCTCTCACATGCATACAGGGTTATTGAAAATATCATGGCTGATGTCAGGTGCACCTTAGTCCTCAAGGACACATAGCTACACGTTGCTTTATTACATGGGTCTATCATTTATTTAAGCAGTTTACCATTGTTGAACTTTATCTTGTATTTCATTTTTCACTTTTGAGAAATAATTTGATGATCAGCATCTTTGTTTATATACCTTTCCCCACATCTCTAGTAATTTCCTTGGGATTGATTGCTAGCAGTGAGATTATTAAAGTAGTGAGCATAAACACATTGTTGAATGACTCTCCAGAAACATAAACTATTTATTATTTATTTCTCCACCATATATATATATATATATATATATATATATATATATATAAGCTTTTGTGGGAAGCAATAATAGAGAAAAGAATAAGGAGGAGAAAAGGGAAGAGGAAACAGAGAAAAGACAGAATTCTGTTGCAAACAGCATATTGAGTTCCTGTCCACAAATCCTGAAGGCATGTTTTCCCCAAGCATACCTAGTAAAGATGCTGATCAATTTACCTAACTTTGGTACCTAGAAGCAGGCTTCAATCAATCAGTGCTTTCAGATTCTTCCTCCTGGGGTCCCCATCGGAACTCACAAAGACTCCTGCGATATAAGAAGTCATGTATAGTCAATGCTATCATTTGAGACCTTAAGTGTTTTACTTGTTTATTTTTTCTTTCTCCCTTTCCAGAACTTTCCAAACAGTGAAAGATACCATAGACTCAGTCATATTGCCTAGGACTGACTCTAAATGACCTCCGGATTACAAAGGTAAATTTTCATAGTGTCTTTCTTCTTTCTTCCCTGAGTTTGTGTATTTTTATTTTTAAAACATTGTATGCATATTAAAAATATTTGAAAATTTCAGAAATTAATATTAGAAAATAAACCATCCATAGATTTCACAAGCACAATAATTGTTAACATTCTAGTATATTATTCCTTCCAGGCCTTTTTCTTTGCATAGATTTTTTTGTCTTTTGCAAAATTATCAATATAAACTCAGTTTCTTACTCAACTTTTTTTCACTTAACATTGCCATGAGTGTTTTTCCATGATATTACATAATCTTCATAAATATTCATTTTAATGGCTGCATGACATTCTAATGAGAGAAAGAACCTTAATTTTTGTGGCCATTCTCCTCAGGAGCACAGTTAGGATATTTCTGTCTATAAATAATCCATGAAAGCATCTTTATGCATAAAGCCTATTTCCTAGTTAAGATTATTTTAAAATAGATTTCTAGTTGTAAAATAATAATAGTCAGTAATAAGAAT
Organism: Orycteropus afer afer; assembly: GCF_000298275.1. Taxonomy (NCBI): domain Eukaryota; kingdom Metazoa; phylum Chordata; class Mammalia; order Tubulidentata; family Orycteropodidae; genus Orycteropus; species Orycteropus afer. Next base: position 11,309,689 of record NW_006921626.1, on the reverse strand, counting down.
AACTTTTGCTTATTGAGCACTTACTATGTCCAGAAATCTCACTCACACTACTTCTATTGACAACAATGTTTCAAGCTAAGTAATATTATCTCTGTATTTTAGATGAAGAAAATGAGGCACAGATAGGTTAATTAATTTGCTTCAAGATGCAAAGCAAAGCCAGCAATTAAATCCAGATCCCTTTTGTTCCCAAATCCTGCTCTTCCATCCAAACAGTACTGATACTTTATTATATTTATTAGAGATTATAAATATTTTTTAAAATACTGACATATATGTTACACTATAATTTCTACTGTCTTTTCATCAGCTTGGAAATTTTTTAATTCTGTGGATTTGTTTGTTTGCATGTTTGTCAGACCCAGCAAAGTTTTAAAAGTTTAAATTTCCAAATGCTTGTCTTTCCCTCTATTCTGTGCTTTAAAAAAAAAAAAAAAAAATCCAGTGTCATCTAGTTGAATGCCAACTCATAGCGACCTTATAGGAAAGAGAACTCCCACAGGGTTTCCAAGGCTATAAATCATTATAGAAGCTGACAGCCACATCGTTTTCCCACAGGGTGGCATGTGGGTTCAAACTGCCAAACTTTCGGTTAGCAGCCAAGTGCTTAATTCTAAGCTTAGAAGTATCCACTACTCTTTCTGTTCAGTTCTCGTCTGTAGTTTGATTTTTTTTAAAATTTAACTCCTAGTTCCAATAGATGGTGGAATAGGCAGAAAGACTGCACAGACCCTCTTCAACAAAGAAAAGGGGAATCAATTAACACAGATACAGAAGATAATCCTGGACCCCTGAGCCTTGAAGGGAAGGATATAGAAATGGACTGAACTCCAACTAGCAGAAGAATGTGCATGAAAACACCAAAAAAGGAGACATATGGAGCTGCAGTCTGGCAGTGATCCTGATGAGAGCTTGGATATTGCCAAGTGGTGGTAGGACCTAAGAATTAACCTAAATATCAGCCATGCTAGCCAGGGACTGCACAGAGGATTGCTCCAGTGGCTGGTGAATAAAAGAGGAAGCAGCAAAGATGAAGGTGGGCTGAGCTGTGGATTTTGCCTGTCCAAAGGGTGCAGCCATTTTGAATGTTTACAAGTGGTTTGACCATTTTGGATATTTAAAGCAACAGTGTTCTCCCTGATTCCAGGGACTTAAGAACAGGCTCTACTTTCTGGGAACCCCAAGGACATTCTGGACCTGGACAACTGGAAAAGGTGCAACATTCCCCTTGTTACTCTTATACCCCACACACTCTTGGTGAACAGAGGTGTGGCCATCCCTCACTCGCACTCATCTTCTAGGCTGGCAAGAATGCCATCCCAGTCTGTGTGCTCAGACGGAGCATGGGTGCCCTGCCCTGCCCTGATTTTTTTTTTCTGTTTTTTAGTTTGTTTGTTTTTGTCTGTTTTAAAACAACTATTATTATTATTATTATTATTGTCCTTTTTACTATTATTATTTATTCTCCCACACCAAGGTTCTAGTTTTCACCTTTTTTACTTTTCTCTGTTCCTGGTTGCATTTTTTTTCTCTTTTCTTTCTTGTGGTTAACCACATTCCTTGTTTTTCTTTTTGTGTTTTTCCTCTTTGTTTCATAATTCTCCTCCTCTACTTTTTTTTATCTTATTGCCCTCTCCCCAGATTACAGGGTTTTTTTTTTTTTTTTTTCTTTTTCCCTTTCTTATTTTTTTGGTTACTATTCTTATGTGACTACACAGTGTGTTTTGTCCATTTCCTTTTACTTTTTTGATGGTTATTCAATTTATATTTTTGTCTAACTAAGTGGCAGACAGCAACAGACCCCTTATGATGCAACTACACTCACACCTCCTGCAGCTTCACTTACTGAGTGAGAGCCACCACTTCCTTCTCCACCAACAGGACAATGATAAACAACTACCAAGAAGCACCTGACTCACCCTTAGCTGCTCTTCACAAACAGTTAACAGAGATCTAAATACAACAACATCACAACATCTCAGAGACAACAGACCATCACAGTCCACAAAGGAGCAAGATAAAGTGGTAGAAACAAGGGAGCAGGAAACAGACCCAGAACACATCCCTGAAAAAGAAGAAGCATTGAAACTCTCAGATAAGGAATTCAAAAGAATTATATTTAGATATCTTCAAAGAAATGAGAGACAGACCAAGAAAAACACAGACAAAACCCTAGAAAAATTCTAGAAAAAAATACAAGAACAAAATGACAAAATAAATGAAAAATTAGAAATGATTCAAAATCTACAGAGAGAAATCCAGAAGATTAACACTAAATTGTCAGAAATAGATAACACATTGAAAGGACAAAGGAGTAGAATTGATGCATTGGAAGACAGAATTAATGAGATTGAAGACAAATGCCTGAATACTTCTTTGGAAAAGGATCAATCAGAAAAAAAATATGAAAAAAAATTTAATAAAGCCTCAGGTTCATGTGGAATACCATCAAAAGGAATACCCTACCTGTCATTGGAATTCCAGAACAGGAAAAGAATAATAAAACCACTGAGAAAATTGTCCAAGATTTGTTGGAAGAGGCTTTCCCTCATATGATGAAAGATAAGAATATATCCATTCAGGAAGTCCAACGAACCCCAAACAGGATAGACCCCAAGAGAAAATCACCAAGACATATCATCATCAAACTCATCAAAACCAAAGACAAAGAAAGAATCCTGAATGCAGCATGGGAAAAACAAAAAATTACTCACAAAGGACAAACAGTAATGATAAGCTCTGATTTCTCAGCAGAAACCATGCAAACAAGAAGGCAGTGATATGGTGTATATAAAGCACTGAAAGAGAAAAAATTTCAAACAAGAATTATATATCTGGCAAAATTGTCCCCCAAATATGATGGTGAAATTAGGATATTTCCAGATAAGCAGAAAGAAAGGGAATTTGTTAAAACCAGACCAACCTTATAAGACATACGAAAGGAAGTCTTTGAACAGAGAACCAAAAATACCAAACAACAATCAACCATTAATACACAAGATGACATAACCCAGAAACCACAGTTATGGACATATCCAAAGTAAAATAAGCTGACAAGATTGTATGCAGGGAACCAGAGACGTCAATTGGCAAGTGAGGACAACTACAAACCAAAAAGAGGGAAAAGACTGTGTAGTTATAGAACTTCTAAATGGTGAGGAAGTCAAGAGAGTTGCAAGATAGAATGGACTGTTCTAATCTCAGGGAAAAATTATAAATCACAGGGTAACCTCAAACAAAAATTATAAACCTTCACATCACAATAAAAAAGAGGATAAACACCAAATATTCGGCAAATACTAAAACAATAGCAACAAAGGAAATAATAACACAATTCATAAACAAAATAAGCTCAGCACAGAAAATAATATGGAACAAAGAAACCAGGGACACCATGAAAAACCACATAACAAAATGACAACAACCAATTCATACTTGTCAATAATTACACTGAATATTAATAGATTAAATGCATCACTCAAGAGACAGAGAGTTGCAGATTGGATAGAAAAACAAAACCCATCAATATGCTGTCTACAAGAGACAACCTTAGAGACAAACATTAAAATAGACTAAAAATCAAAGGTTGGAAAAGATATATCAAGCAAATGGCAACTGTAAAAGAACAGGAGTGGCAATATTAATTTCTGATCAAACTGACTTTTAGAAAAAACCACCACACAAGACAAGGAAGGACATTATATGATGATTAAAGGATCAATTGAACAAGAAGATATAAATAATAAAAATCTATGGACCCAATGAAAGAGCCCACAAATACATAAATCAGACTTTAAATGAGTTAAAAAGTCAAATAGATGACTTCACAGTCATATTAGGAGACTTTAATACACCACTTTCAATGAAAGATAGAACTGGAAAGAAATTCAACAAGATGCAGAAGAGCTAAACAATACAATCTGCCAACTTGACCTTAATGACATCTAAAGAACACTTCATCCAACAACAGCACAATATACATTGTTTTCCAGTGCACATGGAACATTTTCCATGATAGACCATGTATTAGGCCATAAAGCCAGCCTTAATAAATTTAAAAATATTGAAATACTGCAAAGCATCTCTCAGATCATAATGCTATCAAATTAGAAATCAGTAATAGAAAGATCAAAGGAAAAAGAGTAAACACATGGAAACTGAACAACACCCTCCTTATGAAAGACTAGGCTAGAGAAGAAGTAAAAATTGAAATTCAAAAATTCCTTGAATCAAAGAAGAATGAAAACACAACATACCAAAATTTTCAGACACCGCAAAAGTGTGATCAGAGGGCAATTTATAGCAATAAATGCACACATCAAAACAGAAGAAAGAGCCAAAATCAACACTTTAAACCAACATCTCCAACAATTGGAAAAAGAACAGCAATAAAAGCTTATAGTCACCAGAAGAGATGAAATAATCAGGATTCAAGCAGAAATTACTGAAACAGAAAATAGAAAGGCAATAGAAAAAAATCAACAAGACCACAAGTTGGTTTTTTGAAAAGAT
>NW_006921626.1:11233849-11291948 GCF_000298275.1 Orycteropus afer afer | reverse complement strand
ATCAGAACTCTAAGCATGTGTGAGAGAGTGGGAACCTCCCACTCACAACTGGAGTCCAGCCAAGTTGACACATCTTCAACTATCACAGTGTGTTATTGTAAAAGTCTGTTGTTGTTGTTGTTGTTGTTGCTGTTGTTATGTGCCGTCCAGTCAGACCCGATTCATAGCAACCTTGGGTTGCCGAGGCAGTATCACTAAGGACGTAGATTGCCCAACCTTCCTTCTGAAGAGTGGCTGGTGGGTTTGAACCACCAGCCTTCTGGTTATCAGTCCAGTGCTTTAGGCACTATGCTACCAGAGCTCAGTTTATATATGGAAGGAAATTTTCTTTGCTGGTTACCGGGGGTGGCGGGGGCAAGGGAGGGAACACTGCTAGATAGGTACAGATAAGTATTGATCTGGGTGAAGAGAAGAGCAATGTACCAAATGTTAGTGATCAACATTGTGGCACTGAGGAAGAGAAAGACACAAAGAGGTACATGGGAGGTACAGAAAACAAAGATGAACCCTTTTGCACATACAGTACTGCGTTGTCAGTGAAGGCAAACATGGGTATATGGGTGGGTAGATGGGTGGACAACCTGAACTATTAGGTATGTCTGTGTCGTGGGGAGTGTACCCAAGACCATGTATAGGGTTGGCAGACAATGGTCCTATGAGTGTATTTGTATGATTTGTAAGAATTACCAGGTGTATAGTGGAGCTGACAAGGGACAAGTTTGTAGTCACTTCTTGGTCACGGCCAGCTAACCAGAATGACTGAGTAGTTGAACCTGTGGGCTCGGGACCATAGTCACAGGGGACATCAAGCTCAATTGGCATAACATACTACCCAAAACATTGTTCCACCTCCTACTTTGGCGAGAAGTGACCTGGATCTTAAAAGCTTGCAAGCAGCCATCTAGATTCAACGATGGGTCTTTCCTTGTCCAGAGCAAAGAAGAATGAAGAATACCAAAGATTCATGGAAATAATTAATCCAGGTGACTGTTATACCATGCGATCTGCAGCCTATACAACTATGAGACCAGAAGAATTAGATGGTGGCCGGCTACCACCGTCAACCACTCAGAGGGGGATCTATGTAGGATATCCTATATAGAGAGGGAAAACAATGTGGAACAAAACTCAGAATCATTTGGGGGGAAACAAAAGGGGAGCTGACTAGATTTGTTGGTCTGATAGGGCTTGGTGGAACCACTGAAACTATGGCCCCTAGCTTCAGGTCTGGAATTGAACCCACACCTGTGGCTTCCAGCCAAGCAAAAGACAGGCATAGGAGTGAACATTTACCTGAGGTAGATACACTCCTTGGAGAGAACAATCATGGTAGAAAGAAGGGCTTTTTATGCACAGGGAGATAGCTCAGGAGGCAGGAGTGCTTGGAGGGATGGACACAGGGAAGAGGTGACTGTCGGGAGGAAGTGAGAGGGGAGCTGTTGCATTGGGGTAAATTGTAGTCAATGTCATAAGATAAAGTGTATGCGAACTGTGGTATGGAAAGTGAATTTGCTCTGTAAATTTTCACTCAAATCACAATAAAACATAAAATAAAACTTAACTCCTTGTTCCATCAAGAATTCAGTATGTTGAATCAGGTATGGAATGAAATGAGAAAATAAACTAACTTCCCCTTCAAATTCCTAATTAATTCACCCAATTCTATTTATTGTAGATATCTTCTTTTCCATTGAATTATATTACTTTCATCATGTATTAGACTCATATATAATTGGAAGGAAGGTTGGTCAATCTACTTCAGTAATGATTTTGCCTCAGAAACCCAAGGAGGGGTCGTTATGAGTCAGGTCTGACTCGATGGCACACAGCAGCAACAATAACCACGTAATATTTACTGAAGGCTGCAGTGTTTGACTTTCATTAGCAAGTTTGAGTCATCTTCATTTTCAGCAAGCATGGCTGTGTCTGTATATGGTTAAGTAGAGGGTCAGTGGAACAAAAATTAAGGTTCTTTCTCTCATTAGAATGTCAAGTCCACCAGTGAGATGGACTGACAAAGTATCCACAACAATGGACTCAAACATGCCAACCATTATGAGGATGGCACAGGACCAGCCAAACTTTTGTCCCATTATACATAAAGTTGCCATGAGTCAGAGCCAACTGGATGACAACTAACAACAACAATGTATGATAAAATGTGTTTCTTTGCTTTCTCATTTATCCATTCACCCATTTAGCAAATACTTATTCAGTGCCTGCTGGGTATCAGATACTGTGCTAGGAGTTGGGGATATACTAGTGGAAGAAATCAGATTTACTAAATAAATAATTCAACAATTACTTAATTATAATATATGTAACAGCTATGAGAAAGATGTTCATGATGGCTAATAACAAGAGTATCTGATTTATTCTTGTATAAATATCACACTTCTACTTACTAAAGTTTTCTGAATTTTAATATGTGGTGTGCTATTGCCCAGTTCTTATTACCTAATTCACTAATATTCTTGCCTGCTTATTCTGCCAGGTGAAATTACAATTTTTTTTTCAACTTATGGAAATATCACATTGTAGTATTGAAATAAATAATGTTAAATAGAGCAATCAAATTATAAAGAATTGGCACCTTTATTGTATTCAGTAAATCTATCCATGGGTCCCTTTATAATTCTCAACATCTTTTAGTTTTCTTCAAGTACATCACTCAATTTTGTCAAGATTGTCTGTAGGCATTTCATTTTTTTTTGCTTTTGTATTCAGGATTCCAGTTTTTATGATATTTTATAATTTGTTTTAATGTTATAAAATCAAGCATTGATTTTTTATGTATATACTATGTATTCAGCCACTTTACTAAGCTCACTAATTCTCAAATTTTTTTAAAAAATTTACTCCTTTTGATTTTCTGTAGACACATTCCTATCTGCAAATAATAGTTTTCTTTTTTTCTCTCTGTTCTTTACCAATATTTAGACCTCTTTTTTTCTGTTTAATTTTTATTAAATTGGCCAGAATGCCCAGAAAAATGTTTAGTAATGATGATTATGAACATCCTTATATTGTGCCTGGTTTTATGAAATGATCTTCATTATTTTACTGTTTCATATGGTGCTGGCCAATGGTTAAGTATGACACTTTTTTTAATCAGGTTAAGAAAGTATTCATCTATTCCTATTTTTTACGTTTTTATTGGAAGCAAGTGTTACATTTTATCATTAATGGAGTCTCTCATGTGACTTCTCTTAATTATCTCCAATGTATCAACAATAATTGTTGCTTTAAATTACTAAGAGGAGCTCTGGTGGTACAGTGCCTAAGCCATTTGGCTGCTAACCAAAACATCAGTGGTTCAAACCCACCAGTTGCTCTGTGGGAGATAGATGAAGCAATCTGCTTCTGTAAAGATTAATAGCCTTGGAAACCCTATGGGGCTGTTCTACTCTGTCCTATAGGGTTACTGTAAGTCGGAATCAACTCAATGCAGTGGGTGGGTTAGATTATTAGCTGCTGCATTGATCACATTTCATTCTGGTATTTGGGAATTTTTTTTCTAAGCAGTGCTGAGACTTTCCTGATACCATCGTAGCACCCTGGAGCCTTGGAAAGAGGTGGGAGGCTGGAGTCATCTCACCTTGAAAGTGCAGAAACAGCTCTGTGATTTCAAATGGATGATGTTCCAGGTTCCTGAATAAAAGACCCAAGCCTCCACCAGGCACCTGAGTAAAAACCAAAAAACAAACTCACTGCCGTCAAATCGGATCCGACTCATAGTGACCCCTCCTTGGGTTTCCAAGGCAGTATCACTACAGAAGTAGATGGCCCTTCTGTCTTCCAAGGAGTGGCCGGTGGGTTTGAGCCGCCAGCCTTCTGGTTGACAGTCAAATGTGCTGCAAAATGGTCTGTAATTTTGGGGAACTTCCATTTCTCTAAGAGAACAAAGAATTGGTTTGCTAATGGAAAGGGTATGTTGTTTTCAGTTTTCTGGGTTATCAGCAGATTGGGACATTCCTTCCTCCTTGCAATGAGGTTTTATTATCTAGATCTTTTATAGGCATCCCTGGATGGTGCAAATGGTTAACAGTTCTGACTGCTAATCAAAGGTTGGAGGTTTGTGTCTCCAGAGGTGACTCTGAAGAAAGTCCTGACAATTACTTCTGAAAAATCAGCCATTGAAAACTCCATGGGACACAGTTCTATTCTGACACATGTAAGTCTGACACAATGGCAACAGGTTTCGTATAGTTTGGTGTGGTAAGCCTGGCTGTAGGACATGACAAAACATAATTTGAGATGTGGAATAAACCTTGGCCATAACTCTTGGTCCTAGCATTTACTCAATTTGGGGTAGACTTGATTTAATTTCCTCAACAGCCTCAGAATCTTCTAAGACTATATACAAGAGCTTTGCAGAACTAAGTTACCCATCTCATGTTGTTGTTGTTAGGTGCTGTCGAGTTGCCTCCGACTCATAGTGACCCCATGAACAGCAGAACGAAACACCACCCGATCCCACACCAGCTCCATGATCCTTGCTATACTTGAGCCCACTGTCGCAGCCACCATGTCAATCCATTTCGCCAAAGGCCTTCCCCTCTTTCGTCAACCCTCCACCTTACCAAGCGTGAAATCCTTCTCCAGGGAATGGTCCCTTCTGACAACATGACCAAAGTAGGTGAGACAAAGTCTGGCCATTCTCACTTCCAAGGAGCATTTCGGCTGCACTTCCTCCAGGACAGATCTATTAGTTCTTTTAGCAGTCCATGGTACCCTCAGCATTCTTGGCCAGCACCACAACTCACAAGCATCAACTCCTCTTCGTTCTTCCTTATTCAATGTCCAGCTCTCACATGCATATGAGGTGATTGGAAATATCATGGCTTGTGTCAGGAGCACCTTAGTCCTCAAGGAGACATCTTTGCTCCTCAGCACTTGAAAGAGTTCCTTTGCAGCCGACCTGCCCAGTGTTACATGTCATCTAATGTCCTGACTGCTGCTTCCATTGGCCTCGATTGTAGAACCAAGCAACGTGAATTCTTTGACAACTTCGATCTTTTCTCCATTTATCGTGATGCTGCTTATTGGTCCAGTTGTGAGGGTTTTGTCTTCTTTATATTGAGATGTAATCCATACTGCAGACTGTGCACCTCAAACTTCATCAGTAAGTGCCTGAAATCATCCTCAATTTCAGCAAGCAAAGTTGTATCATCAGGGTATCTCAGGTTGTTAATGATTGTTCCTCCAATCCTGATGCCATGTTTTTCTTAATACAGTCCAGCTTCTCAGATTATTTGCTCAGCATATAGATTGAATAAGTATGGGGAAAGGATTCAGCCCTGATGCACTCCCTTCCTGATTTTAAACCATGTCGTGTCCCCTTGTTCCATTCAAATGACAGCCTCCTGGTCAAAGTACAGATTCCTCATGAGTACAATCAATTATTTGGGAATTCCCATTCTTCTCAATGTAATCCATAATTTGTCATGATCCACACAATCAAATGCCTTTGCATAGTCAATAAAGCATAAGTAAACATCTTTCTTGTATTCTCTGCCTTGAACCAAGATCCATCTGACAGCAGCTATGATATCCCTTGTTCCACGTCCTCTTCTGAATCCAGCTTGCACCTCTGGAAGTTCTCTTTCAATATACTATTGCAGGCTTTTTGAATTATCTTCAGTAAGATCTTACTTGCGTGCAATATTAATGATATTGTTCAATAATTTCCATATTCTGTGGGATCACCTTTCTTTGGAATGGGTACAAATATGGATCTCTTCTAGTCAGTTGGCCAGGTAGCTGTCTTCCAAATCTCTTGGTATAACTGAGTGTCTCCAGTGCAGCATCCATTTGTTGAAATATCTCAATGGTTATTCTTTCAATTCCCAGAGCCTTGTTCTCCACCAATTCCTTCATTGCAGCTTCAATTTCCTCCTTCAATACCATTGGTTCTAGATCATATACCACCTCCTGAAATGGATGAAGATCAACCAGTTCTTTTTGGTACAGTGACTCTGTGTATTCCTTCCATCTCCTTTTGATGTTCCCTGCATCATTCAATATTCTGCCCTTAGAATCTTTCAATATTGCAACTTGAGGCTTATATTTTTTCCTCAATTCTTTCAGCTTCAGAAATGCTGAACATGTTCTTCCCTTTTGGTTTTCTATCTCCAGGTCTTTGCATATTTCATTATAGTAATTTGCTTTGTCTTCTCGAACTGCTCTTTGAAATCTTTGGTTCAATTCTTTTATCTTGTCATTTCTTCCATTTGCTTTAGCTACTCTCCACTCAAGGGCAAGTTTCAGAGTCTCTTCTGTCATCCATTTTGGTCTTCTCTTCTTTGCTCATCTTTTTAGTGATCTCTTGCTTTCTTGATGGATAATGTTCTTGATGTCATCTCACAATTCATCTGATTTCCAGTCACTGGTGTTCAATACATCAAATCTATTCTTGAGATGGTCTTTAAATTCAGGAGGGATACATTCTAGATCATATTTTGGCTCTCATGGACTTGTTTTAATTGTCTTTAACTTCAAGTTGAACTTGCATATGAGCAGTTGATTGTCTGTTCCACAATCAGCTCCTGGCCTGGTTTTGGCTGAAGATATTGAGCTTTTCTATCACCTCTTGACACAGATGTAGTCAATCAGATTCCTGTGTATTCCATCTGGTGAAGTCCACGTGTACGGCCACCATTTGTGTTGTTGAAAAAAGGTGTTTGCAATGAACAAGTTGTTGGTCTTGCAAAATTCTACCATGCGAGTTCCAGCATTATTCTGTCACAAAGGCCAAATTTTCCACCTACTGGTGATTCTTCTTGGTTTCCAACTTTTGCATTCCAGTCACCATTGATAATTAACACATCCTGATTGCAAGTTTGGTCAATTTCAGACTGCAGAAGTTGATAAAAATCTTCAGTTTCCTCATCTTTGGCTTTGGTGGTTGGTGCATAAATTTGAATAATAGTCATATTAACAGGTCTTCCTTGTAGGTGTATGGATATTATCCTATTACTGACAGCATTGTACTTCAGGACAGATCTTGAAACATCCTTTGTGATGATGAATGCCATGCCATTCCTCTTTAAACTGTCGTTCCCGGCATAGTAGATCACATGGTTGTCTGATTCAAAATGGCCAAAACCAGTCCATTTCAGCTCACTAATGCCTAGGATATCAATCTTTATGTCTTCCATTTCATTTTTGACAACTTCCAATTTTCCTAGATTCATACTTCGTACGTACATTCCATGTTCCGATTATTAATGGATGTTTGCAGCTGTTTCTCCTCAATTTGAGTTGTGCCACGTCAGCAAGTGGAGGTCTTAAAAGCTTTACCTTATCCATATGAGTAAGGCTGATTTTACTCTGGTAATGCAGCTCTTGCCCAGTCCTACTCTGAGAGCTTTCTAAGCTAAGTGATTTATCTTTCTCCTCTGTATTGGACAATGTTTCTGGGCTATTCATAAAGTTGCGCAGTAATGTATCAGACAGTGTTTCTCTGCTATTCATAAGGTTTTCCCTGGCCAATTATTTGAGAAGTGGATGGTCTCCTCCTTCTTCCTAGTCTGTCTCAGTCTGCAAGCCAGGCTGATACCTGTGCAACAAGTGTACCCCACTGGGTTTGAAACACCAGTGGCATAGCCTCAAGACTCACAGCAACACGTCACCACAGTAGGACAAACCAATAGACAAGTTTGTCTCCCTAGCTGTTGGAAACCCTTACAACCACCCTTACCTGGATCCCTGCAGCTAACTCCTCGATCTGTTCCTATCTCCTTTGCTTTTCTGTCCTCTCCCTGCCTTCCCGCCTCACTGCTTGTGGGGCATGGCCTGGGTTCCCTCTTCTCACCTGGGTCCCTGCAGCTGACTCCTCGATCTGTTCTGGTCCTCTGCCTTTTCTGGCCTCTCCCTGCTTCCCACCTCACTGCCTATTTATTCTTAGGTCCCATCTCATAGGCGATTCATTCAATAAATATTTATTGAATATCTATTTGTTCAATCCTGTGCTAGAGATAGGTATACTTACCGTGAGAAAGAGAAATATGGTAAGCCATAGGAAGGGTCAGAGAAAGGACCTCATGAAGAAGCTGGGTAGTGCATTGTTGTAGTTGTGAGCATTAAGTTAATTCCTACTCATAGTGACCCTATATGACAGAGTAAAAGTGACACATAGAGTTTCCTAGGCTATAATCTTTATGGAAGCAAAGTGCCAGGTCTTTTCTCCTGTGGAGCTACTGTTGGGTTCAAACCACCAAAATTTCAGTTAGCAACCAAGCATTTTAACCACTGCACCACCAGTTCATTAGTCTTTCTTAGTTGGGACAGCAGCACCCCACACTGACCTGAGGCCTAGTTATTAAGTCCTTTAACGGGAGAATGAACAAAATATAGGTAAGAGTTTACTACACTCTCAACCCCCTGGGAGAGGTGTCAGTTTTCTACTACCCTGTTTTTACTCTTTCCTAAAATTGGTCAAAAATAAAGAGGACTTTAAGAGAAGACCTGAGAAGCCATGCATTGGGAAAGGAATCTTTAGTAAGAGCATGCAAATGGGGTTGAAAGGGACAGATACTCTCTTCACACCTGGTCCTTCTTCTGTGTATTTTCGAGACCTCTCCAGTCATTCTCTTCTACTTGGCTAATGTCAGATAGGCCTTGGGTCAGTTATCTACTTCTTGGATGGTTTGTTTACCTTCCCAGAGGCCCCCTTTGGCCATTTCTCTTTTAGGGCTGACAGAAAATTGTTCTTGCTATAAGTTCATTGTTGACCACCTAGGCCAATCCCTATTCAGCATCATTCTCTGTGATGTTCAGTTTAGCAAACTATCAAAACCCAAACCCAACCCACTGCCATCAAGTTGATTCTGATTCATTGGGACAGGGTAGAACTGCCCCATAAGTTTCTAAGGCTGTAAATGTTTATAGAAGTAGACTTCCTCATCTTTCTACCACAAAGTGGCTGGTGTGTTTAAACCACTGACCTTTTGGTTGGCAGCCAAATGCCTTAACCACTATACTACCAGAGCTCCTTTCAGTAAACTAAGGTGTTAGTTAATGATGAATAAAACCAGGACACCTAAATTATTTGTTCAAAATAAGAATTTGAACACAGTCCTAGGTTTTATTTATTTTCATATGCATTCATGCCAAAGAAAGATGCGTCAATGGTTTTCTTCTGGCTTGACAAAGAAAAGCATTTACATCTTTCCAAAAACAGATATTAAATAAACATTCTTCAATTATCCAGACAACTAATTATTCAGTAAGACAACCATTAAGAATTACAGGACTTGAGGAGGCTAAATGTTCCCCCAGTACAACATTCATAGCAATAATTGCTGAAAATCTTGCAAAGTTTCTTATAAGACTTTTTTTTTTTTTTTAAAGAGGTAACATTTATAAGGATAGTCTTATGATGCAGGATATTATCAAGGAGATGGAGAATTTTTTTTATCTTGCTGAGATTGTTTCATCAGCAGTTAGAAAGCTTACAGTTTCATGGCTAAGCAATATAACTATATTTCAGCTCTTAGGAAACAGGAACAGTCTGGGAATCTGAGAACTTGCAACATGGAAAGGAGAAGGGTAGCAAAAGAGTATTAGCAAGTGAATTATAGGGCATTAGATTTTTAAAAATATCTATGTACTTAAAAGCAATTGCAATTTTTACTGATGCTCTCAAAAAATACCACAGAGCATCATTTCTTAAAATCCTCTTTCCCTTTCCACTCTTCTCAATCCTGCTTATATATCTTGCTGCTGAAAGCCTCTCTCCAACTTTTATTTCCAGCTTACCACTACCACTCCCCCGTAACCCATCCAAGTGACTCTCAACTTCTTTGCTACTGCTTCACCACCATTCCTGGATCGATTGACTTTTACCTCTCACTGGATATTCACTTCCTTTCTGAGGGAAATGATGCTGCAGCCCAGACATTGAGCTGACAAAGTCAAACTTTCTCTTCAGTTATAGACTGAATTGTGTCCCCCAGAAAGATATGTTGAAGTCCTAACCCCTATACTTGTGAGTGTGACCCTGTTTGGGGAAATAGAGATTTTCCTTGCAGATGTTGTTAATTAAATTAACAAGGTTGTACTGGAGTAGGGTGGGTCTAAATTCCTTCTGAGTTGTGTTTTATCACAAGGGAGTCATACACAAGGGAATGTGAGGATTCTAGCATGCTAAGGAATGTCAAGAAATGCCCAGGGCTACAGGAGCTGAAAGAAACACAGAAGAGTCTTTCCCTAGAGCCAAAGAACAGAGAGAGAGAGAGATTAATAGCCCTGCCAATGCCCTGAATTTGGACATCTGGCCTCCAGAACTATGAGACAATAAATTTCTGTCCTTTAAATCCATACACTTATGGTATTTTGTTATTGCAGCCCTAGAAAACTAAGACACCTTGGAAGGAATGGAGAGAATCAAGGCTTCAAGAATTCCTTTTCATAGTCAGGAAAATGAGGAAGGCATTGTAAATCCTATAATTTTTTTTTTTTTTTTCATTTTTACCCTTCTTACCAATGTGATGATATCTTAAGGGCCAAGATTAGGTCTAGAAAATATGGTCCACATGTTTTTATTTATTTATTTATTATTTACCATCCCCAACCCTAACCCAGTTGGTCCACAAGTTTTAAACAAGACCATAATCCTCGAGTGTGATGAGGAGATGGGGATTCCGGGAGAGGAAGGAGGAAAGCTGTCAGTCTCCAGAAGGACTTTCCCAAGCTACACATGACTCTCCACAGAAATGGTGAACCTCTTTCTCTTAACAAGAAATTGCTTTGATGATGCTTTCTCTCAAACCCTGTCTCCAAGTTATCAGTAATTCTATGCACTTTACTTTCAAAACATATGAACCCAACCGTTCCTGAATATCTTCCTTCTGCCTTTGTAGTCCAAGCAGCTACCAATCCCTACCTACTCACTGATTGCTGTAACACACTTGTATTAGTGTCCTATTGCTGCTGTAACAAATCACCACAAACTAGGTGGCTTAGAACAACACAAATTTATTATCTCACAGTTTGGAAGGTCTGAAGTATGAAATGGATCTCACTGGGCTAAAATCAAGGGGTCAGCAGCAGTGTGTTCCTTCTGGATGCTCTAGGGGAGAATCCATTTCCTTACCTTTACCAGCTTCTAGAGGCTACCTACATTCCTGGGCCTTGTTGTTGTTGTTGTTGTTGTTATGTGCTGTTGAGTTGGACCTGACTCACCGTGACCCCTTCTTGGGGTTTCCGAGACAGTAACACTGTGAAAGTAGATTGCCTGACCTTCCTTCCGAGGAGTGGCTGGTGGGTTTGAACTGCCAGGCTTCTGGTTAGCAGTCAAGTGCCTTAGGCACTATGCTACCAGAGCTCTCTCCTAGCCCCCTTAAATCTTCAAACCCAACAATGGTTGGTGGGGTCTTTCTCGGGCTTCATCACTCTCATTTCCTGTCTCCCTCTTTCTATTATAAGGACCATCCTATCACTTTGGGCCTGCCTGTCTGATCCAGGATACTCTCCCCATCTTAGGTCAGCAGAACATCATTGGGAAGCTATTACTCTGCTTAGCACACCACCTGACTTTTCTCCTATCTTCTACTCTTCCCTCATTTTCATCTATTCTCTCCAGGGAAGCCAAAGTGATCTTGTTAGATCATCTATCATATCAACTCACTTTTTGTTTAAAACTTGTCCATGGCTCCCTCTCAATCATGATAAAAGCAAAGTCTTTATAAGTGCTTACAAGACTCCATAGCTTCCCTTACACATACCAGTTCTCTAACCTCATCTTCTATAACTCTTTCTTCACTTCCTTCACACCCCATTGGTCTTTTGCTATTTGTCAAATATGCCAGGCATGCTCCCACCTCAGGGACTTAGCTATCCCTCCGGAATGCTCTGGATGGCTTACTCCCTCATTTTTTTTTTTAACTCTCCATTCAAAGTCACTTACCACTCTATTTAAATTAGCAAAATTCTGCGTAATTACCTCCCATTGCTTCCTATCCCCTACTCCTACTCTGTTTTTTTTTCTTAGCACTTACCATAGAGTCTTATGTAGCACATATTTCACCTTTGCTGTCTACCTCTCACTGTTAGAATGTAAGCTTCATGAGAGCAGGACTCTTAGTTTCCAGCCATATCCTCAGCCTCTGGAACACTTCCTAGCTCAGAGAAGGCACTCAACAAAAACTGTTGAGTGAATGAATACATAAATGAATGAAAGCAATGAGAAACATCAATGAGATGATTTTACACATGTGAATACTGTAAAGATTGAGGATAAAATCTAGTCTAGGTTTGAGGTACAAAGGACAGAAGACAACTCACTGGAAAGAGAAACAGTCAGAGCTTGAGGCCAAAGCTCTGAAGTAATAAACGATGTACATTTTCTTGGTATGCAACCTTCATGTGTCTCCTTCAGGAAACTGACCAAGATGATCTAGGCAAAAGTAATACAACATCCTGATTCTTGTTGAAGACCCACCAACCTCTGGAAAGAGTGACCAAACTTTATAGTCACTACACCCCTCAGCACCACTAGGTTTCTTATGAGATCTATTAATATCTTTGCTAATATCGAATAATCCTATAATTCCTGGCATCAACCCTACTGCAGTAGGGGGAATAGCGATGCTATTTGCTAATGTTTTATTTAGAATTTCTTCATCTATATTCATAAATGAGGTTGGTCTTTTGCTTTCTGTGTTATCTTTGTTTGGTTTTGCTTTATAGAATAGATTGAGAGCTTTGCATCTTTTATAGTTCAGAGAGATTTAAATAGTATGGACATCATTTGTTCCTTGAAAGTTTAAACAAATTCCATGCTTTAATTTTTTTTTTTTAATTTTAATTTAACTCAGCCTAAAATTGATTAAGCCTAGCAAATATTAAGTAGTAAGGTGGATAAGTGTCACAGAGCAAGCTTTTTAAAAATACATGTAATTGTTCCCTCTCCAGAATCCTTTGTTCTGTTCTATTTATTTTATTCAAATTATATACAAAAACTTAATTAAGAGTCTCCTTTCTAACCCATGTCCAGTCCTATCTTAGCCTCCAACTCGTGAGCTGCTCACATTGCTTGAAATGACACTGATTTCAAACTAGTTTGGTGTCTCAGTGTCCTGCATTGTTAACCAGATGGCTGATCCAGGAGACAGGTAACCTGTTCATCATAGTTAGACAGAGTGAACAAACTAAAAAGAAGGCCTGGGATCTCTTTTTTGGACTCTTGATTAGCTAGGAGACACTCCACCAGCCCCTTCAATTCCAGAATTCCTCAAACATAACTTCTGCCAGGGCAAAATAAAAATGAGAATGGAATTTGCCACAATCTTCCCCACATGTGTTAACACTTGAGCTCCATTGTCAGAAGAAGGTCATTTTTCACTTTAATCTAACAGAAGAATCAAATATTCTCTCTCTCTCTCACACACACACATACATGTTTTAGAAAAAATAAAAGCTACTAACTTGAAATTCTCATAATCATTGTCCTTGTGGTAGTCAAGATTGTGTGTCACCTTGGCCAGGCCTGGTTCAGTGGCTGGGAAGCTGGTGGTAGTTATTCCCCATGATGAGACTGGTAATCAGCTCCATGGTGGGATCTACCACAAGTAGTTGAGTAGCTGCCTTAGGGAATGTGGTCTGCTTCCTCTCTATATAAGCAGAAGCCTTGGGGAATGGTCGGTCTCTAGCTTATGGCATGCTTGAACCCTGCATGTAGCGGTGTCATTGTTCAGCAGCCTGCCATGCTCTGCCGAACTTGGGACTTACAATGGACTTGAATTAATGGCCTGTCATGTGGTTTGGTAACATTGGGACTGTGCCTTGTTACTTGTCAATCTTGGGTTTGTCAGCCTCAGCAGCCAGGGGCTGGCTGCCTGAGTGAAGAAAAGCCTCCAGCTTCAGTGGGCTGGGAGCAGGAGGCAGAGCCGAAGCCCAAGGTCAAGGGGCTTTCACCCAGCCCCTAAAGCCCGGCATTTTGAACTCAGACTTCAAGCCTCCAGAATTGTAAGAGAGTAAACTCCTGTTTGTTAAAGCCATCCCATTTGTGGTATATTTCTGTTAGAGCGGCACTAGGTAACCAAGACACTATTTAACACCAGTTTTTTTAAAACTACCTTTATAAGAAAGCCCTTCAGCAACTGTTCCCAGAAAGAGCCTGAATCCATTACAAGAAAGTTCCCTCTGTATCTTAGAAGAAACCTTTGATGCCCTGAAGAGCTGATAGAAGCATTTCTGGAACACTAAGCCACATACTTACAATTACTACTGGGATTTCCTTATGTTTCAGATGTTCCAAGTTAAGATGGTACTTCCATGGCATTCTTCCTACTATTGGCTACGGAGGGTTGATCATCCCTAGCAAAGTATGAAGGGCATTGCACCTGTAATTGACCCTGCATTCAACACAACAGCCACAGCAATGAGACAGAAGGTCGACCAGACACTCCTAGCTGGTTAGCATAACAAAAATATTCATAGCAATGATTGGTGGCATGAGAGCACCTTGTCATGTAGATCAATATCTTCCCTCTTCCTTTTATCTTCTCAAATCAATGAGAGAAATACTATGGTTGTTGTTGTTAGGTGCTGTCAAGTCCATTTCAATTCATAGTGACTCTATGTACAACAGAATGAAACACTGCCCAGTCCTGCGCCATCCTCACAATTGTTGCTTAAGCCCATTTTTGCAGCCACTGTCCCTATCTATTTTATTGAGAGTCTTCCTCTTTTTTGCTGAGAGAATACCGCATATAATTATAAAGGGATGGGGCTAACTGAAACTCACACAAGTTCCATCAGTTCCATTAGATCACAGTAGCAACCAATGTAAGACATGACCCTCGGCCCCAGGCTACTTACAGAACAGGGGAAACAAGAATAACACAACAGGAGTTTATCCATTTAAAGGACTTATCATATGGCTGATTGTATGATATGAGTCCAAAGAGTATTAGTTATTAATATTGTTATGGTGGTAGTTGTTAGAAGACTGAGAATAATGTTGAAAAACACACCCATGTCCTCACTGCTTATTTCATCACCATTCCACCTTTCTCAGACTTTAAGAGGTGTGAAACAAAATAACACTCACTGCCATCAAACCCCATTTGGGTTTCCGAGGCAGTAAATCTTTATGGGAATAGATTGTTCAGTCTTCTTTCCATGTAGAAGGTGCAGGGAACCTAAAAAATTAGCCATCACTGGCAGGTGGGCTCTGGGGCACTAGCCTGGGATGGGTAACCACCCTGAGCTATTTAGAAGCATAAAGAGTCAAGAGGGGGAGACCAAATGAAGACCTGAAGAAGTACCGAGTCAGAGCTCAGAAAGCCAGAGTCTGAGAAGCTAGGGCCAAAGCCAAAGCCAAATACCTCTGGTGAATGAGAGGTGAGGCCATAGTTCAGGAGCCAGATAGACCCCAAAATAGAAGGGAGGCCAATTTAGAGGAAATAAAAAAAGACATTGGGTGGGTGTATAAAACTGCACTAGAATAAGCACAATTCACCTATGGATTACTGGCCATGGTTGTATTAAACTGTCAGAAAGCTTTAGGCCCACAGCCCGTGAACAATCCAGTTCTCAAAGTGAGGTTCAGCAGCATCAGCATCACCTGAGAACTTGTTAGCAATGCAAATTCTTAGGCCAGTGCCAGATCTGTTGAACGTGAAAATCTAAGGACATTTCAACAAGCCCTTCAGGTGATCCTGTGGTACACCCAAGGTGTGAAAGCCCTTGCAGTTATGCAAACTCTGATAATCAGCATTTCTCTACTTTAGCTGTACATTAAAATCATCCGAGCAACTTAAAGAAATATCTGTACCCAGGACTGAACTTGTTAGTTGTTAGGTGCTGTTGAGTCGTCTCCAACTCATAGAGACCCTATGCACAGCAGAACAAAACACCACCCGGTCTTGCTCCAGCTTCACAATCCCTGCTATGCCTGAGGCCATCGCCACTGCCACTGTGTCAATCCATCTCTCTGAGGGCCTTCCCTTCTTTCCTCGCCCCTCCACTTTACCAAGTATAACATCCTTCTCCAGAGAATGGTCCCTTCTGACAACATGACCAAAGTATGTAAGATGAAGTCTGGCCATTCTTGCTTCCAAGGAGCATTCTGGCTGCACTTCCTCCAAGACAAATTTGTTAGTTCTTTTAGCAGGCCGTGGTGCTTTCAGCATTCTTCGCCAACACCAGAACTCAAAAGCATCATTCTTTTTCGGTCTTCCTTATTCATTGTCCAGCTCTCACATGCATATGAGGTAATTGAAAACACCATGGCTTCTGTCAGGTGCACCTTAGTCTTCAAGGAGACATCTTTGCTCTTCAGCACTTGAAAGAGGTCCTTTGCAGTCAATGTGCCCAGTGCTATATGTTGTCTAGGAGCTCTGGTAGTGTAGTGCCTAAGGCACTTGACTGCTAACCAGAAGTCTGGTGGTTCAAACCCACCACCCACTCCACATAAGGAAAGTTAGGCAATCTATTTCTGTAGTGATTCCACCTCGGAAACCCAAGGAGGGGTCACTATGAGTTGGGTCTGACTCGAGGGCACATAACAATAACATATGTCATCTGATGTCCTAACTGCTGCTTCCACTGGCGTCAATTGTAGAAACAAGCAAAGTGAACTCTTTCACAACTTCAATCTTTTCTCCATTTATCATGGTGCTGCTTATTTGTCCAGTTGTGAAGATTTTTGTTTTCTTTATATTGAGATGCAATCCATACTGCAGACTCTATTCTTCAACCTTCATCAGTAAGTGCTTCAAGTTAGGGCTCAACCTAGATCAATTAAACTGAAATCTTTGAGGAAGGTGGCCACAAGGCATTTGGTATTTTCAAAAACCCCTTGGATGGTTTTAATGGCAGAAAAACACTAGCTCTAAAAACCTCCCTAAAGAGAAATTCCTTAGGAAATTGTGGTGTTGGGGGAGAATACTGAAAATAGCATGGATGACCAGAAGAATGAACGAATCTGTCCCAGAAGAAGTGCAGCCAGAATGCTCCTTGGAAGCAAGAATGACTAGTCTTCATCTAACCTACTTTGGCCATGTTGTCAGAAGGGACCATTCCCTGGGGAAGGATGTCATGCTTGGTAAAGTAGAGGGTCAGCAAAAAGGGAGAAGACCATCAATGAGATGGATTGACACAGTGGCTGCAATGATGGGCTCAAGCATAGCAAGGATCGTGAGGATGGCAGAGGACCAGGCAGTGTTTTGTTCTGTTGTACACAGGGTCGCTATGAGTCAGAGCTGAGTCGACAGCACCTAAAAACAACAACAAAGAAATTACTTTCTGAATTAAGAGTATTGTTATCAGTTACCCATGCTGGAAGCAGTGGGGAGATCACATGTGCCAATTTTATTAGCCCTTTTCTTTAGGTTCCATGTAGGTGTAAATGAGGTGGCTTATTGGAAATATCTTTAACAATATTTTCTAACTGTGGTCAGCAAGGCTTTCTCCTCATCCTGTCAATTGGATTACTCCTCAAGTGTCAGAGTAGAAACTATAATCCTTTGAAGTGAATAAGGGCAAGCTTTCCAAAAACCTGGGATCAACACAATCAAAATGAAGGCAACTATGTTTGTCACATCATGGATGACCTGAAAAAGACTGAGTGCTTTCTCAGTTGAAAAGAAAATTAATTCTGCAGTCGATATAGGTTCATTTGTGTTCATTGTGATGGAAGATCTGCTTACTAATTTCATTTGGGGCTTAAATCTTTATTGTCTTGTCAGCATTTCAATCTGTGTTGTTTTTTAAGCTTCTCTACTGAATTTCAATCAGTAGAGGAAAGCAAATTATTGGGCTTGTTCTGTTTTTCCTTCTTTTCTCTCACAACCTTGTTCATCTCCTCCTGGGCTTCTTCCCTTCCTTTACCCCTCAAACATCCTGAGAAGTGCTGTGTATATTTCATGTGGAGTACACAGATTCAGAATGTGACAAGTTTGTGTTAAGACCTCTTGCCTCTACCTCTAGTCAAGGACTGCCATTATAATTAGATGCAATTATTTGCTAAATATGCTTTCGAATTTGCCAGAAAGGCTGGATTAAATGCTGTTCCTGGTATTTTAAAGCCTCCCATCATGTCAAGGGCACACTTAATTTCTTCCTTCTTCTAAACTAATTAATCCATGAGCAATATGTGTTTTATAGTCTCTGAATAATTACCAAGATGGTCCAGTCTTTTCTAAGCTCAGCCCATTTGAAGCTTTCACGCAGGAGTCCCTGGAGGAGCACACCCACCCAGATCCTTCTATGTGGTGCTCCCCCCAGTGCTCCCATCAACATATCTGTCTCTCCCTGTTCCTTATCAGCAGCTGAACCAAGCCCCCTCTCCTCACAATAATATTTCTGAAACTTTACCTACTCTTTTCTGAATGATAAGAGAAGTTGTAGCAGAAATAAATCCCTGCTCCTGCGGAAGGAAAGAAGAAAAAAAGAAAGAAGGAAACAGTTGCCATACAGTTGTCTCTGACTCATGGTGACCCCATATGTGTCAGAGTAGAATGGAGTTTCATAGGGTTTTGAATGGCTGTGAACTTTCAAAAATCACCAGGCCTTCTGAGATGCCTCTAGGGAGACTCAAACTTCCATGACCACAATAATCTTTGCACCATCCAAGATTCCCCTGCTCCTGCAAAGACATCCTTTGTATATCTAACTTCAATTTCCCAATTAATTGGAGGAAGCAATTGAGGGAGGGATTGATGGTAGGGAACTGTTGTGCAGGCTACAATAAATCTATGCTATACGCATTAGAAAAGTGGCTTAAGAATTTCTGGGAAGCCCGCCTGCCCCTTCCTTCTTTAACTCCTCAAATTAATTTGTCATGCTATGGGTTTCTTTCCCCAGCACCCCTCACACATACCCACCCCTGCCCAGGCTTTGCACTTCCTGGCCATTGTCAACCAACATTCATCAGCTGGAAGAAAAGCATGCACTTGGTTCACAAAGCACCTTCGCATTTCATTTTGGTGAACTTGACTTGTGAGGTATCCTTTCCATTCCACAAACAACAGAAACAAGGCTCTGGTAGTTTGAGTGACTTGCCCCAGGTGAGTCCCGACTCCCAGGCTTCCCAGTACACACACTTCCTTGTATTCACTGCCATCGAGTCAATTCTGACTCACAGCAACCCTATAATAGGGCAGAATAGAACTGCCCCATAGGGTTTCCAAGGCTGTAATCTTTACAGAAGCAGACTGTCTCATCTTTCTCCTGTGGAGCAGCTGGTGGGCTCAAACCACTGACCTTTTTGTTAGCTTTAATCACTGTGCCACTGCCTCTCTGGTGTCCATTGAGAACACCTTGGAATCAGGGGTAGGAAACAGGGAAGTAGAGAGCACAGAAGAGGTGGTGGGTGACATTAACTCCCTACCTCAAGATTCAGCTTCAGGACAACCCTGATCCCTTAAAACCAAGAAATTGCCACCTGATTTGGAATTCACTTTCTTCTGAGGTTTAAAAGACAAGGGACACAGGCCTCACTTTAAGGAGGGTCAGACAGGACAATCAACTAGGAACTCTAAATCTGTCCTGCACTAAGAATCTGCCTCCCCTTTGTCCAAGCTGAAAAGCTGACATTTTTCCCTGCATTGTTCTGTTGTTGTTAAGTTACCTTCAAGCTGATTCAGCCTCATGGTGACCCTATGTGTGCAGAGTGGAACTGTGCTCCAGGGTTTTTAAGGCTACGACCTTTCAAAAGCAGATCACCAGGCCTGTCTTCCAAGGAGTCTCTGGTTGGGTCCAAACCATCAACCTCTCAGGTAGTAACAGTCCAAACTTAAATCATTTGTGCCAACACAGCAGAAACCTCGATTCTGTTGTGGGGTGAAGGGAGGAGTTAAGTCACAAGCCATTTCCTTGTATCAGACTTCTTTAAAAAACTTGGGTAATAAGTACCAGATAAGCTGGTACCCGTCTTGTGTCCTCTTTCTTCTCCAAACATACCTTCTATGTTGAATTATTTCTTATCCATCCTATTCAAGTGTGAATTCTTTGGAGGAAAAGATTTTCTCTTTTCATCCATTTCTTATCCAAGTTTCCACCCTCAAAGCTAAGAAAGTCTGCATAAGTCCTTAAAAAACAAAAATTTGGTTAAATATCTGAAGTAAATAAGTTTAAACTTTCTTTCCTAACATTTGATACTTTGGTGGTCTCTTATTGAAAGGAGCCTTGGTGGTTCGGTGGTTAAAGCACTCAGCTGCTCATTGAAAGGTCTGCCGTTTGAACCCAGCAGGAGAAATATGTGATAGACTGCTTCCATAAGGATTTACAGCCTTGGAAACCCTATGGGGGCAGTTTTACTCTGTCCTATAGGGTTACTGTGAGTCAGAGTTGACTCAACAACAGTGGGTTTTTTGGTTTTATTGAGAGTAGGAATGGGCTTTATTGTTCTCTGTGTCTAAAGCAGTGGCATGATGCTTGCCATGTAATAAATGCTGTAAAATGCCATTTAATGCTGCTGAGTCACTATTCCCTGGCTCATCTTCACACTCCTTAGGCTCTCTGTGGACTATTTCATGTTCTGTGTGTGTGGGTTTGTTTGGAGTCTGGAAGCTCATGCCCTTCACCAGGTGGCAGCTGCTGTCTTCCATGCTGCTGGTGCCACCTGTTTGTGGTTATTAGCTGCCATCAAGTTGCCCCTCAACTCATGGTGACTCCATACACAACCACACCAAATGCTGCCCAGTCCTGTACCATCTTAGACAGGAGTGCTACAATCCGTAGAGTTTTCATTGGGTGATATTTGGAAGTAGACTGCCAGGCCTTTCTTCCTAGCTCATCTTAGTCTGGAAGCTCTGCTGAAACCTGTTCACATCACAGCAACACCCAAGCCTCCACTGATAGGTTGTTGTTGTTGTTATGTGCCGTCAAGTCGGACTCGACTTCTAGCGACCCCTCCTTGGGTTTCTGAGGCAGTATCACTATGGAAGTAGAGTGCCCCATCTTCCTTCTGAGGAGTGGCTGGTGGGTTTAAACTGCCAGCATTCTGGTTAGCAGTCAAGTGCCTTAGGCACTACGGTGCCTATGCGTGAGGTGCACTGGCCGGGAAGCAAACCTAGGTTTCCCGCACAGAAGGTCAGAGTTCTACCAATGAACCACCACTGCCCCACACCACCTGTTTACTGCCACCTAATCTGACACTTCTCTGTCTCCACTTTTTCTCCTATATGTTAAATCCTTTACCAACCACTCAAGCCAAACTGAACGTAGAGCCTCCATTTTCTATATTTGTATTACTTTACATTCTGAGCCACATAGTTTAGCCCTTAAGTATATGGCGTGTTGAAATACTGGACTTGGATTATTTATGTTCCTTAAAAAAAGGGCGAATTTAGTTATCCTTACACTCTGTTCATCCAACCCAGCTTCCCCTCCTTGCCCCAGCAGTGGGAACAGAAAAGACACTCAATTAATAAGCATCATTTTTTCATTTTTGTGTACAAGCCTGATGGATCAGAAGAAAATATATCATCCTGAGGTATTTCTCAAAGGTTGATACTCAAACCACTGAAATCATAATCTCTTGGGGGTAGGAGGGAGGGCTTGTTAAAATTTCAGATTCCTAGGCCTTGCCTCAAATCTATGTCACCAGAATCTTTGAGGGTGGGGCCCAGCAATAGGAGTTTTAACATAGGACCCCAGTGATTCTTATGTATACTAGTATAAGAGCCCCTGGAGAATAGTTAAGGGCCTGGTCTTGAGGACTAACCGGCTTTGACTATTGATTTATTTATTCCCCAGTACTTCATTTTACCATCAATAAACTGGAGATAAAAATAGTCCCCACCCCAAAAGATTGTTGTGAGGATTTACTGAAGAAAAACACTTAGCATGGGGCTTGGCATATCCTATGTGCTCCATAAACAATAGCTTCTGAAAAGGGAAATGGTTCTTCCTAACACTTGGTGTTTCATTCTACAGGAGCTTCATCAGCATAACTCCCCTAACTAGAGTCTCTCCATCATTTCATCACTCTCCATGGGAAAGAGAAGTAATCCTGATTGGTCAATTTGGGAAGAGTGAATTGGACTTGCTTGGCTCAGCTCCTTCCTTTACCTCTTACGAATGGAGCTGCTCCTAAAGAATACAAATCCTGAGTGTTCCTCCAGGGTTGGACTCTGTCTTCATAGGAGAATGGGGGCAGGCTGGAGACAAGGGTGGAGAGTGGGAGAGAGGAAGAAGCCTATAAATTTTGATGCATTCTGACTCACCTTCCCAGGCCCAGCTCTAATGTGAGAGATGAGTTACTATTGTATCTTGTTCTAGGGTTCAATGTTAGGAGGCGATAGTGGCATGACCACATTTACTGCCTATCCCTTCAATCCTGGGCTTTGCAAGTTTAGAGGTCCAGGTTCCAAAGGAGGAATGTGTTCACCAGAACATATAGCCTTATTTCTGATTCAGAACCTGGGCAGGGACTAGGGACTTGTGGTAGTTAAGGTTATGTTTCAACTTGGCTGGGCTGTGGTTTTAAGTGCTTGGCCAACTGAATGTAGTTATTCCCCATGATGAGACTGTAATCATTTCCACAGTGGAATGTGCTATGAGCAGCTAAGTAGTTCAAAGGGAGTTACCTTCGGGGTGTGGCCTGCTTCCAGTATATAAACAGAAGCTTTGAGAAAGGTCTCTAGCTTTCTGACACATTTGGATCCTGTGTTTAGCTGAGTGGTCATCTTACATTCCTGGCCTTGAGCCAGCGGCCTGCCGATCTTGGGATTGTGTGATTTTACCTGCTGGCTTTGGGCTCATCAGTCTCAGCAGCCAGCAGCTGTGTAAGTTAAGCGATGCCTTCAGCTCCAGTGGGCCTAGAACAAGAAGCAGAGCTGAAGCCCAAGGTTGAGGGACCTTCTCCCAGCTCCTAGAGCCGGCACTCTGAATTCAGACTTCTAGCCTCCTAAACTATCAAAGAATAAATTCTTCATTGTTAAAGCCATCCAGTTGTGGTATTTCTGTTATTGCAGCACTACAGAACTAAGAGAAGGCTATTTCGTAGACTGTTTCAAAGTCCAAGCAGCCATTATTGTTAGGAAAGACCAGCTCACAGAGGCAGGCAAGGCACAGCACTACTGCCATGTGGACCATCACTTACAGAGTACAGGGACCCTTCCAAGAGCCCAGGGTCCAGGGAAGCCACAGGTGAACTTAACTGCAGCAAGAGTGGTTTAGTTTCAGGCTTTTTATCCTTCATAGGTAGCACCATTGCAGAGCACCTTTGAGCTGAGGATTGGGCCAAGCATCACTTGACAATAATGAGGTCCAAGGTCTTGAATTGCACCTGAGAGCCTCATTGCTCTGGCCATTCCTTAACAGTGGGATCTCATGAGAAGAATTCAGGCCCTGGGACAAAAGTGACCCTGTTTCAAGATTCCTTGTCACTATGTGCATGACCCTGAGCAAGCTACTTTACTGATACTTACTTTCCTCATCTTTAAATATGAAGAACTTTGCATAGTTGGTGAGAGGATTAAATAAGATAATGTATGTAAAGCCCCTACCACAGAGCCTGGCTTTCAACAACAGATAGGCATTTATATTTGTCACAGAAAGCATTTTTAAGCTTCTCAATGTGATGTTATGACTGGTCTCTCCTAGCCAATTCATTTACCTCCCACTGTGCCATTTCTAAATAGGGAGGCTATTTACAGTTGGGCAGAAGTCAACATAGGATTTTGGGCAGCTATATAGGACAGGGAGCCATCTAATGAGCATAGCTTATTTTTATCCACCACTTCTGCATTATAGACGTCACTATTTTGATACAGGTCAGAACTTATGTGGTAAAATGGTGTTCCTGCTCACCATGTTATATAACTCCTCTTGGCCTCCAAGGACAGAAAGTAATCAGCTCCACATGGAGAGAAGTGTTAAAGCACAATTTAAGACCATGTGAGAATGGGAGACTAGAAGGCCAGGACCAGAATCTTTGCCAGGACAATGCTACCCTAGAAATGAGTTTTCTTGAGTTCAGTGGCAAATCTTGAGTCACCAGTCATTTCCCCAGAGTCAGGAAATCAGTCATTTTTGTAAATGTTTTG
Source organism: Orycteropus afer afer (assembly GCF_000298275.1). Lineage (NCBI taxonomy): Eukaryota > Metazoa > Chordata > Mammalia > Tubulidentata > Orycteropodidae > Orycteropus > Orycteropus afer. Next base: position 11,267,943 of record NW_006921626.1, on the reverse strand, counting down.
CCCCAAGAGATGGAGCTGCTAGAATAAAGTATAAAAGAGATTAGGTCAGTGATGTGCAAGGCTGCCATCAGGGTGAACCCACACCTATTCCCTGCTCTTTGGTGTCATCTCCTTCAGGCCTCTGGTGGCAAAAGAATCTTCACTGAGCCAGGGTGTCCCACATTCCTGGGATCCAGCTTTGGAAAAACTAGAAAATGGGCCTAGTTGAGGGATGCAGCAAGTGAAGCAAGGGGGCGTCCTGAGGAGCCCACACTCCCAGCCCCACCTGAGCTGGCTGCTTGGTGAGTCTGCAGAGTCTCATGACCAGACCTGACTGTTACCTCAGAGGGTGAGCCCACCCAAGCCACCAGTGATGGCCCTGCCAGCGGCCCTGGCTTGCTCTCTTCCTGAGCCCTGCACACCAAGTTCAGACCTGAACACACCCAGGAAGCAAGGGAATTTTCATTCTGTGCCACTGAACTTCCTTTCTTCTCAGCTTTTTATCCTCTTCCCACCATAGAAACTGCACTGGCAAAAGAAGCTAGGAATGGATTTTCTACTCTGAAATCATCACTTCCTTCTGGACATGTGATTGCCAATTGGAAGACTTTTCCCTGTTTTGAGAGATTCACACATCAACATAGTGGAGAGGAGGGGCTTGCGTGTTCCACAAGGCTCTGGTGACTGTGACTCTCCTGAAATCACAGTCCTGACTCCTCTACCTTCTTTATTAACCCTTTCCCTTATAATTACATCAGTGCATTATCTGGTGATTCAGTGGTTAAAACATTCAGCTGCTAACCAGGTCAGTGGTTCAAACCCACGAGTTGCTCCATGGGAAAGAGATGAGACAATCTGCTTCCATAGGATCACTATGAGTTGAAATCAACTCAATGGTGATTTTTTTGGTGTGGGTGGGTGGGTGGTTATGCATCAGAAGGGACTCTTGGGCAAAACTATCCATAACAATAATAATCATACCACTAATTGACTTGTGAGGAGTTCTTGGGTTGTGCAAAGAGTTAATGAGCTCAGCTGCTAACCAAAAGGTTAGAAGTTAGAGTCCACCAAGAGGTGCATCAGAAGAAAGACCTGGTGGTCTATGACTGACACACATGGGTTTATTTTATTTAATCCGCACCACACCCCTATGAAAGCAGACATTGTTTTTCCAGTTTACAGATAAGGAAACCAAGGCTTGAAGAAGCCAAACAGCTCACCTAAGTCACATTGTTCATAAGTGTCAGAGCCTAGAATCAACCTTAATTCCAGTCAGTTCCAGCAGAAAACCATATGGAGCCTGAACTCCTATCAGTAAAGCCAGTGCCTACAAGTCATGACAACCTCACATGTGTCGGAGTAGACCTCCACAGGGTTTTCAATGGCTGATTTTTCAGAAGTAGATCACTAGGCTTTGCTTCTGAGGTACCTCTGGGTAGACTTGAACCTCTGACCTTTCGATTAGCTGTTGTTGTTGTTAGGTGCCGTCCAGTCACCTCCAACTCATAGCAAGCCTACGTACAACAGAACGAAACACTGCCCATCCTGCGGCAGCTTCACAATCCTTTCTATATCTGAGCCCATGATTGCAGCCACTGTGCCATCTCATTAAGGACCTTCCCCTTTTTCAGTGACCCTCCACTTTACCAAGCATGATATCCTTCTCTAGGGAATGGTCCCTTCTGACAATATGACCAAAGTAGAGGTGCCACTTCTTGCAGAAAGCTCTCCTTAATCCCCCTTTCACCTCCCAGCTGGTTGAGGAGCCTCTCCTCTGCTCCAATATTCCCAGGCCACAACTCACTCCCCACTGCATTGTACCATTTGTTTATGCATGTGTTTCCTTCAGCAGAGTGAAGTTCTTGTATGGATCTTGAGAGCAAGGACTAGGTCATGTTAATTTTATGTTCTTGTCACTTGCTGTAGGACCTGGCACATAGTGGTGCTGAACCTAAAGATTTTTAGGTTTCCCACTATGTTTGGTCTTGAGCGTGGCACATTTAAGGAGGCAGGTGGGAGCTGAAATGAAACCTTAACTCAGCTTACCACGTCCACCCAGAGAAGGTGCCTTCTTCTAATGCTCCCAAAAGCACAGTAGCCCTTCCAGAGCCTGGGATAACAGCCTATCTCAACTGGGAATTCACCCTCTAGTGGTTCAAATGTGGGCTTGACCACTGGAGTCCACATTTTATAGCCCAAGTACTTTCTTTCTAGTTGGTTTGTGCCTCAGAAGAAAAGCCTGGTGATGTACTTCCAAGAAGTCAGCCATTGAAAACTTTATGGAGCATAGTTCTACTCTGACACGCATGGGGTCACCATGCATTGAGATTGACTTGTGGGCAACTGGTAGTATTTTAGGCAATCCAGTTGTTAAGGATCTCTGGTGGTGTAGTGGTTAAGTCATTGAGCTGCTAATCAAAAGATGAGTGATTCAAATCTACCAGGCACTCCATGGGAGAAAGACAGGGCAGTCTGCTTCCATGAAGATTTACAGCCTTGGAAACCCTATGGGGCAGTTCTACTCTGAACTACAGGGTCACTATGAGTCAGAATCAACTTGTTGGCAGTGGGTTTTTGGTCGTTAAGTATTACCAAATGGGATGTCATTGTGGTGATTGGTTTGACTTACCACTTAAAGTTTTCAAAATAAAGTCCTGAACAAGCTATATGCATTCTCCATCCTGTCTGGAAATTGTAGTCTCAGCTGGGAGGACTTGGCTGAGAGTTCCCTGAAGGAAGCTGCTGTAGCCCCAAACCACTCTCTCATCTCTTCTGACAGCCTTAGCTTGGTTCCTTTCAATTATGTGCATAAAAAATAGCATTTAAGCTAGTAAACCCTCATCCCCAGTGTAGTCTTACATTATTCAAAACCAGACTAATGATCCTTTAAATAGAATCATAGATTTACTTCTCTTTGTCATAATGTCCTTGTCTTTAAAAGTGAGAATCAATATTACCATCAATGAGGATATTTTTAGATATTTTAATAGTTTTTGATTAGGTGAGCTAAATATAAGCATTGTTGTTGTTGTTGTTGTTGTTATGTGCCGTCAAGTCAGACCTGACTCATAACGACCCCTCCTTGGGTTTCCCAGGCATTATCACTATGGAAGTAGATTGCCCCATCTTCCTTCCGAGGAGTGGCTACATTATTGGTAATTAATTTGATTACCTTTGCCAGTTAGCAGTGGTCAGACACCTCCTGAACACCATGAGTGTCTGAAACTCATTCTAGTCAACAGTTAAACGAGCTCAGAGCGTGGGCTCTGGACTCAGACTCACCAGTCGTGTGCTCTCTCTTCCCAGACCTCAGACTCCTCACCTGCAGATACAGGGATTGTGATGGTATTTTACCTATAGGCTTAGTGTAAGAATTCAATAAAATAATCCAAGTAAAGCAACACGAAAATGCTGCCAAGCATGTAGAAATGCTTAAGTGTAACTGAAACCATTCCATTTCTAAAATATCACTCCTGTTTTGAGATAAAATTAAAATTATGCCAAAGAGATTTGGCCCCTTATAAAGTAAGCCCTATCAGCAGAAAGTCATATTTGTGAACTGTCAGAAATTGTGTCTGACAACATCAGCAGAAGCCGAGAGATTTGTAAATAGGCTCAATTGTGAGAGGAAGAGTAACACTAGGTCAAGACCCTGGGTGTAGCCATTTTGTCAGGGGCTGTTTTCCCTGGCTGGGACAACCGGGTATAAGAATCCATCCATCTGTTGTACTACCGTATTTCCTTGTGCCTGGCATTCCTGGCTTCAGACCTCACTCACTCTCTCAGCTTTTGTTCCTCGTATTGCCCTCCGGGCCTAGTACATAGCACGGTGATCTCAGCTATGATGAGAATTTTTAAGTCCCTGGTGGCATAAATGTTTCAGCCATTAACAAGAGGTTGGCAGTTTGAACTCATTGAGAGGCACCTCAGAAAAAAGGCCTGGTGTTCTGCTTTCTAAAGACCATGACCATGAAAACCCCATGGAGTGCAATTCTACTCTGAAGTATGTTGGGTTATCATGAGTTGGAGTGAACTTGATGGGAACTGAAAACAACAACATATCAGGTGGTCTTGAATAAATGCCTCCCTCAGCTCAACTCAGCCCTGGGGCAGGCCCCATCGTGGCTCTGGTCCCTCTATCTGGCCAGTGTTAGAGTGGGGTTCACCTGAGCCTGGACCAGGCTGAGCAGCAGAACCAAGGTGGCAAATACCAAGAGTAGGCACTGGACCTGGTCTGCTCAGGAACATCTAGCCTTAACACTGTGAGTTGGTCATCCTAGGAGAATCCTGGAGGCCTCCCCATAGGTGGTGCCTGGCCAGGGGCATTAGGATCACAGAAAAGGTGGGCAGTGGCCCAATAGCAGCTAACCCCAAACCCTCCAACTCTGTTGTTTTTGGGTGCTGTTGAGTTTATTCTGATTTATAGCAACCCTACATAATGGAAAAACTGCCCCACAGGGTTTCCTTTGGTGTAAGCCATACCGAAACAAATCACCAGATCTTTTTTGCCATAGATCCACTGGTAGGTTTGACTTGCCAGCCTTTTGGTTAGCAGCTGACCTCTTTAACCATAGCAATAAGCTCCCTTTTTGTTTCTTAAATGCTTTCAGAGAAGGCAAAGTTGGTTACCAGTCTCTCACTATGTAAGAGCTTTGATGTATGTAAGGATCATTTTCATTTCATCCTTCAGTTTTCTCCAGACTGAATACTGCCAGTTCCTTTAGGCTGTGCTGTCAGCCCATCAGCCCCTCTCACCCTCCTCTGAGCTCTCTCCACAATGGCCCCAGCCCTTCCGTTTGGACCTAGAGAAGGACTGAGGGCTTTAAGAGTCCAGGCCCTCCTCTGGGGAGAATTCTCAACTTTAGGCTCCAGAGAGGAGTGTCGCAGCCCAAGCCCAAGGCATGTGAGGTTTTAATCTTGCCTAGCCCAAAGCTGAGTGTTTATCACAACATCTAGGTATGCTCTGCACTCTCTGGGGGGAATGGGAGGATGAGATATAAGGCAGAAAAAAGTCTGACAGGGTAAAATCAGGTCAGAGTGCTGGGACTTCCTCCAGAGTACCTTATCTTCTCCTTACCGTCACCCCATCCCCACTCTCCAGGAGTCTTGACGCAGCATCATGTGTTAGCACCAAGAGTCCCTGGGTGGTGCAAATGGTTAAATGCTCGGCTACTAACTGAAAGATTGGCAGTTCAAATCCACCCAGAGGTGCTTTTGAAAAAAGGACTGGTAATCTACTTCCAAAAGTTCACAGCAGCCATTGAGAAGTTCTATTCTGACACACATAGATGCAAAAAGGGTGTGAGGGAGGGATCTTCTGATATGCTCTAACTGCTCCAGGAGGAAGGAGGATCCAGAACAACATCAACAGCCCAAGGCTGATTCCTATGAAACAGAAGTCAGACATGCTGGCACCTTCTAACCCTTTTTACCAATTCTGATACCAATTGTCCCTCCCAAAACCATTCTCTATTTCTATGCTAGGTTCAGTATTTTGTTATCATGGCCACACAGAAGTCACAGACAATGTTCACAATTATGAGGTTTATTAGGGAAGTAACAGTTTACAATTCAGGAAGAGAACAACTCAGGATACAGTTCTTCAATCAGAATAGCTTCTTCTCAGCTATATTGCAAGCATGTTTCTCTCTGGCCTCAGCCTCTGCCCAACTCAGGCGAGTGTTACAAAGCTCTTTTAGCTCTGCCAATATGTGCCCAGACAGGCATCCCGTTAGGCCAGCAAGCTTTCTGCCTGAAAGCACTCACTTTCTCTTTCTGTGGGCCAGGAAGCCTGCCGCTTTGTCTCGTGCTGGTCTCTTGGTTCTGCTGCCTCTGCTGCTGCCATCTCTCTGCCACTTCTCTGACTTCTTGGCTCTCTCTCCTGGATTGAGGAGGCCCAGCACAGGGGTCTCATGTCCAAGGATGTGCTCCACTTCTGCTTCTTCTTTCTTGATAGTAGTGAGATCCTCCCTTTCTGCCTTATTTTAAACCCAGAGAACTAGTAAAACTGACCAGTCCCCACCTTAGGGTTCCATATACCTAAACAAGCTATCCAACCCCTTTGGTAGGTCACAAGCACCTCATATTTACATAGTCTCACACCATCATCTGGTGAGAGTTACAAAGACCATGGCTAGAAGAGGTATTCACTGCACAACATTGGGTTACCATGAGTCTGAATCAACTTGATAGCAACTAGCTTTTTGGTTTGGCAACAGCACCAGCATGATCTGTTTGTGATCAGAGCCATGTTCCAGTGTCCCTTCCTCTGAAAGCCTTCCCCCAGCTCCCTATCCATGCTCATCAGCCCTTCTACAAACTCCTACAGTTTTCAGAGATCATACTACACAGTTTAGCAGCTAATCACTGTCTTGTTTTGTTCCTTAATTGTTTTATGGTAATTTTATTTTCCCAATGATATTTCAAGTTTTTTAGGAACAAGAAGATTGTCTCACTTAGCCTACACTCTTTTATTTATTTTTATTTTTTAACTCTCACAGCACCTATCAGGGCATTAGAGTTAAAGAGCACTCAATAAATGCTGTCAGAAGATGAATGAGTGAATTCTGAACACACCATCACCCAGCATGACACCTCGCACACCAAAGCTCAGTGCATGTTTATTAAATGAATGAATGAACACTCGTCTGCGTCTCACACGGATCCTATTTATCCTCTTAATTCACCAGGCTGGCCTTCTGAGAAACAGAATAGGAATATAAAAATATGGAATGAGACAAAAATATAATAGAGTGGGATGAAGTGCTTGGTATTTAAATGTTTCTTTACTTTTTAATGGGGAAATCCTGGCTCCTTTTCCTCTCAAGCATTGGCAGGAGGAGCTGGGAGTACTTCCTGCAACACAGGAATGTATCTTTGAAACAGTAAGGATGGAACAAGAGTAGAGTCAAGAGAAAAATTAACAGGAATTGACCCATTCCAATTCACATATGCAAATGGAGGTTATAGCAGTACACAAATCAAAGACAGTTGTGTAACTGGTGTTTCTGTGCCTGGTACTCTGATGGGCTCAATTTAGGGCTCCTAGCCAGCCACAAAGATTATGAACAAATGGGTACCCCCTGGCTCAGCAGCTTTACCTTTATCACCATCTGACTTTTTTTCCAATACTTTGACTCAAAATCATATTATGAATGAGCACAATACACTACAGTGATTCTCAAGAGAAATCCCTTACTGAGTGTTTTGGTTCTCTAGTGCTGCTCTAACCTTGGGCCTAAAAATGGACTCACTTCCATGGATTGGCTCTCAGCCCAACAGTAGAAAAACCTCTATGCAGAACACTTACCCCAGGGTGATGCACCCACCTACTCTAGGGAGATGCATCCCTTAGATCAATCAGCCATGAGACACCAGAGGAACAAAAAAATAAAGAAAGGAAGTTAAAAAAGTAGAGAAAAGAAGAAAAGAGAGAAATACCACAGGTGGGTGGTCTTAATAAACAGGGATTTATTCTCTTATAGTTTAGGAGGCTAGAATTCTAAGTTCAACTGCCAGCTCTAGGGGCTGGATGAAATCCCCTAAATCTTGGGCTTCAGCTAGGCCTCTTGCTTCTGTTCCACTGAAGCTGGACGCTTCTCTTAACTCAGGCAGCTGCTGGCTGCTGAAGCTAACAAGGCCAAGGTGAACAAGTGAAATGGCACAGTTACAAGATTATTACACAACACACCAGGCTATTGGTTCAAGCCCAGGAACAATCCTAAGATTGGCAGACAACATATCAGGCTGCTAAATGAAGAGTCAGCTACATGCAGGGTCCAAGTATGCCAAAAATCTATAGAGACCTTTCTCAAAACTCTTCCTTATATACTGCAATCAGACCACATCCCTAAGGCAGCTACTCAGCTGCTCCAGTAGATACCACTATGGAGTTGATTACCAATCTCATCATGGGGGGAATAACTACATCCAGCTGCCCAGTCACTCAAAACCAGGCCCAGCCAAACTGACACATAACCTTAATTACCACAATAAGGAATACTGAAATTGCTAGGGGAGCAGGGGAAGGTACTTTTCCAAACTACATACAGTCCACACTGTGAGAAGCCTTCTGGACACGAAGATGGATACCCTAGGTCACATGCTCAAGGTCTTGCCACACCACCCACAAACAACCACCCCTTTGCTGCCTTGCAAACCTACAGTGTGATCAGCCTTTAGGAAGATAGACCTAGGGAAGTGATCAGCCCTTAGGAAGATGGACCCAGAGAAGAGACCCACACAGGCCCTAGAAACAAGGTCAAGAGCCCTTTTGGAAGAGATTTCCAGGATCCCAGGTCTTTGGAGTGTGCTCTTGATTGGCAGGGGTGAGGGTGCATAGACCTTCAGTGGGCATATCCCTTTGGCCCAGTAGACTCCTGGCCTGTAGGAAGGGCACAGGCACAGAAAAGCCACAGTAGGGCCATCCAAAATCTTCTTGCCATGATTCAAGGGTGCTACTTCCTTGGGGAGCTCTGGTAGCACAGTGCCTAAGGCATTTGACTGCTAACCAGAAGGCTGGCAGTTCAAGCCCACCAGCCACTCCTCGGAAGGAAGATGGGGCAATCTACTTCCGTAGCGATACTGCCTCAGAAACCCAAGGAGAGAGTCGGGTCTGACTCGATGGCACATAACAACAATAACAACAACTCCCTTGGTATACAAGTATCTAGCATTTCAACTTCTAATGGGAGGTGAGTTCTACATCCTAAGATAAGGGATTCTCCAAAATAAGGAGGGAGTCCAGATGCTGAGAAGACAAAAATAATGGACTTATTGCACGATAATTTATTAAGATATTAATTTTATTTTGTCCTTATTGCTGCAAATAATTTTCCTCTCCCCAAAGAGACATACCCCTTAAGAAGTTGTTAACAGCTTCTCTGTTGTAGGCACCCAGAAAACAGCTCTCATCCAGGACAAGGCTTTTTAGAAGTCTAGAAGCTATTGGCGCAGTCATTTTGGAGAAAACATTTGATGGACGTATACTTACTCAGCAATTCCACTCTTAGGTATTTACCTTGTTGTTGTTGTTGTTATGTGCCATCAAGTCAGACCTGACTCATGGTGACCCCTCCTTGGGTTTCCAAGGCAGTATCACTGTGGAAGTAGATTGCCCAACGTTCCTTCTGAGGAGTGGCTGGTGGGTTTGAACATCCAGCCTTCTGGTTAGCAGTCAAGTGCCTTAGGCACTATGCTACCAGAGCTCCTGGTATTTACTCTAGAGATATTAAAACTTTATGAATACCTGTATGTGAATATTTATGGCAGCTTTATTCATAATAATCCTAAACTGGAAATAATCCAAGTGTCCATCAACTGATGAATAGATAAACGAATTGGTACATTCATATCATGGAATACTATAAGTAATAATGAAGAGTCCTGGTAGTCCATAAACAGACTTGTATAAGAATGTTTATAGCAGCTTTATTCACAATAGCCCCAAACTGAAAATCTCAAATGTCTATAAATAAAACTCAAAACTCACTACCGTGGAATCAGATCTGACTCACAGCAATCCCTCCTTGGGTTTCTGAGATGGTATCACTATGGAAGGAGATCGCCCAATCTTTCTTCCGAGGAGTGTCTGGTGGGTTTGAACCGCCAGGCCTCTGTTTAGCAGTCAAATGCCTTAGGCACTACGCCACCAGAGCTCCTAATAAATAGATAAACAAAATGTAGTATATTTACACAATGAAATGCTGCCTAGCAATAAAATAGTATAACTATTTATGCACTTATCGCCATGGATGAACACCAAAGCATTATGTTGACTGAAACAGCCAGATACTGATTCTTATGGAACTCTTATGGAGTTCAAGAATAGGCAAAATAAATCTATAATTTTAAAACCTTGATCACCATTTTCCTGGGGCAAGGGTAAGAGATTGACTGTAAAGAGGCATGAGGGACCTTTTTGGGGTGATATAAATATTCTGTATCTTGGATAAGGTGTATACATTGGTTAAAACTCACAGAATTGTACACTTAAGAGCTCTGCATTTCACAGTATACAAATTTTATCTCTGCTTTTTAAAAAAGTGGGGGGAGGGGAGATGGCAGTGGATCTAGACTGACAATAGGGAAGAGACTCCTAGAATTAGGAAAGGCAGAAATAGGCCACACTAGATAGGAGAGAGGTTTGAAGTGTTTTTCCATGAGTGTTAGAGGTCCATGTCCTCCCACCAGAGTCTCCCAAGAGGTAATAGCCTCCAATTGGTAACATGAAAACATCAATATGCCCAAGTTCTGGCCTTGGGAACTAAAATAAAAGATCTCAGGCCCATGATTATCATAGGAATAATGGTGCCTCTCACCTGCAATGGGTATTGCTAGGTTGGTAGTTGGCTGGAAACCTACATCAAGTCCCACCTGCACAGTTGAATAACCTTGGGAGGGGGAAGAATTCCCCTAAATGATTGAGGTCAAATTTTCTACCAAACAAGTAGGTGGGAATGTAGAGCAGATTCACAGAAATGTGGACCAATCCAGGTAATACCACACCAAGCTCTCTGCCATTGAGTTGGTCCCAACTCATGGTGATCCTAGAGGACAGGGTAGAACTGCCCCACAGGGTTTCCAAAGCTGTAAGTCTTTTATGGAAGCAGATTGCTTCATCTTTCTCCTGTGGAGTGGCTAATGGGTTCCAACTGCTGATCTTTTGGTTAGCCACCCAATGCTTTAACCACTGCACTACCAGAACTCCTTATCCAGGGAATAGAGAGGGTTTTAAGGGCTTCCTCTAAGTCCTTTGGGGAACTAGGGATCAGAATGAAGGCCCAGTTCAACCCACTGTTGTCCAGTAGATTCCAACTCATAGACACTCTATAGGATGGAGTAGAACTGCCCCATAGAGCTTCCAAGGCTGTAAATCTTTACAGAAGCAGACTGCTATATCTTTCTTCCATGGAGTGGCTGGCGGGTTTGAACCAGCTGAGCACTTAACCACCGAGCTATCAAAATCCTTGGGGACCCAGGGCAAGATACTAATCTGAAGTCAGTGGAGAAGACCACTTCGATTTGATTCCCACATGTACATGGAATCCAGTGTCAGCCTGCCATGGGAATATGTCTGTTCAACAAAATCATCTGGTAGCAGAAGGAGCAATGGCATGATGGAGTCACCACAGACCAAAGACAAAGACTCTCCCAACCCTGCCTGTTCCCAGGAAAGTCAGACAAGGAACCGCGACAATGGCTGACATGACTCAGAACAGATTTCATATTTTGTAATCAATCATCAAGGAGCAAAGTTGAAATCCACTACACATTTAAACAATTAGTCACTGTACTGAGTGGTAAAAAACACCCCTGATAATTCGGGAAAGCTATGACCATTTTAAGTTGTTTTTTGCATGTGAAACATTGCATTCAGTTATTCCACTTTGCCATGCTTCCCTGGGAGCCAAACTCATTGCCCTATACTTCTTTAACATGCTGCTCTCCCTACCTCTTAACCAACACATTCCCCTTGACTACCTGACCCTAAGGGCCTGCTCAGCTCCTCTGTTCTTTTCTCCTCACACTGACTGGCACATCTCTTTAATCTGTATGGATTTATGAATGTCAGTGACCTCCCTGCTTCTGCTTCTCAGCCTAATAGAAAGCTTATTAATCATGTTCCTGTGGCTTGGGGGAACACAGAGATTTAGGGGTACAGTGCTGTTAGGAATATTGTCCCCAGTGCCACCATAGGCCCTTCCTCTAGAATTTTTACTTGTTTACTTCTGTCACCTTAATTTCCTGCTTCTTAAGTAGCAAGCTAGAAGATGGCAACATTTATACAAAAAAGTGGTAGCACACATTTAAACTGCTGATATTCAGAGGGAAAATCGTTCACAGTACTTTTAGTGCTTTTAGCTGCCGTCTGCAAACTACACCCGTAGATTTCGATTTACTGATGGTGGCAATTAAGGTAAAGTCAAAGGCTTAACAAAATGATTGCTTACTCTAGCAGGTATGCTAATAAAATTTCCTACCATGCTTAATTTTTGCATCTAGCTTAATATGTGTGCCCACCGCCTCAGGAGGAGCAACCCCTTGTACTTCCTGGCCACACATGAACACATGACAGGCAGTGACCAGTCGGATTCTGCCTAAAGAAATTTGAAAGGAATGGCACAAAAATGCTAACGACATCACCATGAACACATCACTTAGGCTTAGTGTCCTCATGTGTAAAATGGGCATATAATTTTTCATTAAATGCAATCACTTATGCAATGCACTTAACACGGTGCTTAGAGTATAACTACTCGAGAAATGTTAGCCATTGCAATTATATTAATGTTAAGATATATTATTGTTGTAGTTGTTGTTAATGCTGAACTGAAAAGTATGTGCAGCTGGACCTGAAGTGGCCATGTTAGTCCATAAACACTAGTAAAAGGAATGGAACTATAAAGAAGCAGAAATGAAAGAGACCACATAGTCCTATCTTCCTAATTTCAGTTCCATTGGCTTCTTGCTCCTGGATGTTCATAAAAATGACTCTGGTGCCCCTAAGTAAATGTTCTTTGGTTGCCAGCCTCTTAGATGTCTTCCAATGATCCTTACCTCCTGGTAGTCATGCCCATGTGTGGTTCCCTCCCTGCTCTGAGGCTAGGTCATACGATGCATTATGATTTCTCCCTCTGTCATATATCACTCTAGTGGAAGCCATCTGCCATGTGGTAAGAACAGGCTCACATTACAAGGAACTGATGCCTCTTGCTCAGAGGCATGTGAGTGAACCAACTTGGAAGCATATCCTCCCATCAAGTATTCAGATGACCACAGCCCCCACTGACATTTGGACTGCAGCCTCTACAGAATCCATAAGCCAGAAACACCCAACTAAACTGCTCTCAGATTTCTGACCCTCAGGAACTGTGAAATAATAAACGTTTGTTGTTGTATACAACTGAGGTATGGGTCATTTGTTACACAGCAATAGGTAACAAATGCATGCCCATTTGCTTAGGCTTGATTGAATATATTTCTGTACCTTGCAGCCCATGATCTCGGGTGAAGAGACTTACTTTAAAAATATTATCTTAAGAAATAGAAATACAAACAGAACTATAGCTTTTGGAATTTTTTCATTTTCCTTTTCTGAGGTATCTAGAAGCTGGCCTCAGATTTAAGGCATACTGTCTATCTATCTACCTATCTATCTACCTAATCTGCCATCTATCTCCCACTACACTCATTCATCTATCTATGTCATACCTTAAGACTGGAGTTTTAAGATGAATGATAAAGTGATAAATTATACATGGCAGAGGAAAAAAAAATCATTTCCTTTCTAGAATTCCTTTTGTGAAAATTTGCTCAGAAAATTGTTTTCTGACCACCTGACTTGGGGTAAAGATGAGCCTCCAGGGCATGACTTATTTATTCAGTTAAGACTATAAGGTACGTGTGTGTGAGTGTGGCGGAGGCAGGTGTTAGAAGTCATGTTTATGAATTTATCTGGAGAAAAACACTGGAAAAGAAAGAGAAAGAGAAAAGGAGGAATGAGAACCAAAGTCTTCATGTGACTCTTTCATCATCCCCTCTCATCTTAAGTAAAAGTGCTAAACTCACAAAATAATTGAAGCACATGAACTGGAATAGTAGAAAGCAGTGAAGGGCAAGACTTTGTGTCCATCCTGATGTGTTGAAATCAGGACTGTCCAGGAAGCCGTGGAAGCACAAAGGTAGCAAGCAGGAGGAGGAGTAAGTTTCAGGCACACAGAGACATCATGGAGAGGGCTTTGGAGTTCTACAGAGCTATGATATTGGGGGTTTGAGGATCATCTGAGTCTTAGGCCCCCGAAGGCCCACTGTGCATCTTGGGTATGAATAGACAGACAGACAGACAGATGGTTGGCTGGATGGCTGAAAGGAGGCAGATACAGAGAAATACACAAACAAACATGAGCTCCTTGAGGGCTGAGGGTAGCAGCCACATCTGGTCCATCTTCGTACACTCGAAGCTGCTCCTGGTAGAGGTTCTATGAACTTTTGTTGAATGAGTGAGTGAATAAAAGATAATGAGTGAAAGAATAGATGAAAGTCCAAATATTAATCTTCTAATACATGCAGTCCATCTATCCATTTACTGTTATGGTCATCCTGAAATTCATGCACTTAACTTCATAAACTTTACATATATTTCAAGATTATAGAAAATATGCCATCAGCTTAAGTAAAACGCTTACAATAAAGCAATACTTTACAGCTTGTAAAAGATATCATCTTTTTTTCTTGTTCACTGGACAAGCACTCATACCCTGTTTTCACTTTCTGCCAACTATCTAGGGCTGATGGAAGAAGTTTACAGAATGGATGTAGCCAGCTAATGCATCAATGCATCTCCAGCCTAAGCAAAGGAAGAGCTACTCCAAATGAGTTTGCTTGTTCAGACAAACGTATTCTAATTCACTCTTGCAGGTTGCTCCTGGATTCTGAAACTGAATTTGCCATCCTTCTCTGCATATCTGAACTGCTCTTGTCATTGGCGAGATGTGAGAGACCTCTGCCTATGATATTTTAAATCAGCCACAAAGATTCCACCATCTCCAGACACATCAGCTCCATTTTTCTGCATGGAAGAAAAGTGGGTCTGCTGGCTGGGGCAGATTAACTCAATTTAGCTACCTTTTTTCCTAACCACACCGAGAATTTCAATAAAAAGGAGATCATTCCAATACTAGCTGTCAGCTCCAGTTCAGTCCTGGTTATTATCACATTGTCAGACCTTGAAATCCTACATGCTATGTCATAATTCTGAGTTCATCTGAATTTATGAGTTATTTGCAGAGATAATGAAACCTATCAGACTACCTTTCAACTTTATTCAGAATGAAATTAACTGGCAAGGAGACCATAAAGGTGTATGGAAAGACTTTGATACTCTTAGTATTGCAGGGTGATTCTTCTCTCCTTTACTCACTGCAAGAGCTCTGGTGGTGTAGTGCCTATGACTGCTTCCACTCCTTGGAAAGAATGTTGGGCAATTTGCTTCCATCGTGATACTGCCTCAGAAACCCAAGGAGGGGTTGCTATGAGTCAGGTCCGACTCGACGGCACATAACAACAACCAGAAGACTGGTGGTTCAAACCCATCAGCCACTACTCGGAAGGAAGATGGGGCAATCTACTTCCGTAGTGATACTGCCTTGGAAACCCAAGGAGGGGTCGCTATGAGTCAGGTCCAACTTGACAGTAGTGAGTTTGGTTTTTTGGTTTTTATTCACTGCAATTCCTTCACTGTTCTCTCCAATTAGCCTGCTGCTTCTGTTTCCTGCCCATTGTAGAAGGGCAAGGGACTGCAGAGACCAGATTATGGAAAAGTTCATGTGTATGTAGACAAGTACTGATTCTGATTCAGAGGGGAAGGAATTCAATTTCTTCCTGCTTAATTTCTCTTTCCTACTAATACCTCCCCACTTCTGGCAAGTTTTGGGGAGACATTCCTTGAAGGTGAAAATTACACCAAAAGATCAAGAATAAAATTATTCTCTTTCTTTTCTTTTCTCATTCATCAGATATAATGTGATAGTTAATAAATGAACAGTTCTAGCCCAGAACTCTATTCTAGGCTCCAGACCCCTCTATCCTTCTAAACATCTCACCTTATTGAATATGTATCATCTCAAGCTCAATGTATTTGTGGTGGAGACTTCTATATGTTCACAAAAACTCATTTTATTTTCCTCCTGGGAGAATATTTAGACTACATTTCTGAACTTTCCATGGAGGTGGGCAAAGCCATGAACTGAGTTCTGAGCAAAGGAAAATGAGCAGAAGTGCGGTACAGTGTATTACTTAGTATGGTTCTTTTAGTCATGCAGGGTCTTGTAACTCCCAAACAGGGATTGAGTGGGACTATGCAAATAAGGTGTTTGTGGTCCACCAAGGGGATTGGACAGCTTACTAGCAATGTAAATGAACTATATGGAAATCTGTGGGGGTAGAACCAGGCAAAGAAGGTATATGGAACCCTAACTAGGGGATTGGTCAGTTTTTCCCATCTGGTGGCCTAGTGCCTAAGGCATCTGACTGCTAACCAGAAGGCTGGTGGTTCAAATCCACCAGCCACTCCTCAGAAGGAAGGTTGGGCAATCTACTTTCATAGAAATACCACCTCAGAAACCCAAGGAGGGGTCACTATGAGTCAGATCCGACTCCACAGCAGTGAGAGGCTTAAAAAGGGAGCCAATTACAGAGCAGAAGGGAAACCTCACTACCACCAAGAAAGAAGAGCCAAGAGTGGAGCACATTCTTTGGACCCAGAGTCCAAAGAGACTGAGAACCTCCCAGACCCAGGAGACAAAGAAAGAGAGAGCTGTGACACAAGAGATTGGGTGAGATGGCAAGAAGCAGTGGCAGAGAAATAGTGGTAGAAGAAGAAAGAGACAATGCAGTGGGCTTCCTGGCTCACAGAGCAAGGTGGCTACAGTGGACATGCCAACCCACACAGCATCTCTGGACAGGAGGCATGCTGGCAGAATGATGCCTCCAGGATCTTGATGGAGCTAGGCTCACTAGCCCACAGAGTGAGAGCTGAGTCCTTTAGGCCCTCAGGTTTGTTGATGGAGGTTTGTTGATGGAATGGGGTACCTCCAAGTATTTATCAGCAGAGCAAATGAGTTTTGTAGCACTCGCCCACGCAAGGCAGGGACCAAGGGGCCATGGGACCAAGATAAAGAGTCTTACCTGTCTTGGACATGGCCAAGAAGCTGTCCTGACCAAAGAACTATATCTCAACTCATTCTTGATCCTGAATTGTAACCCGTTACTTCCCTAATTAACCCCATAATTGTGGGTATGGTCTGAGTTCTGTGTCACCATTGCAATAAATCATCAAACTCAGCAAAGTAGTAGAGAGTGCCATGAGAGGAACAGCTGGTGTCAGAATTGATAAAGAGAATAGAGGGAGGAGGTATGGCTGACCTCCACCTCATAGGAATCAGCTGATGCTGGTGATGGTCTCTCTCTCCTCCTCACAAAGTTAGAGGACCTCTGACACCACTGCACCATTTTCACAAGAAGTGATGTGTGCCATTCCCAAGCCTGCACCTTTCATGTAATCTTCCTTGCTCTTTTCCTATCTGTTGACTGAATGGAGGAAATATGAAGAACCCAAGGAGGTAGTGCTACAAGAGGGAAAGAACCTGGGTCTGTGAATGAGCTAATGAAGACTGCTTGGCCAGGAATCCCTACATTATTGAACTGTGACATAAACCATAAATAAACTTCTATTGTGTTCAGAGTTTCTCTGTTACCATATGTATAGGTACAAACTATACTAGGATCAAACTCCCCACTCCAAATTTGGTTTAGATATAAAACTAATGACACCACACATGAATTAAGAGGGTATAAAAAGATTTATTACTCATGTAATGAAGCTAAGGAGAGTAGGGCAGGCTCCCAAGCAGATCCAAAAAAATGGCTTGAAAAAGCAGGGAGGGATGACTGGCTTTGCCTTTTATTGTTGTTAAAGTGTGGTGCTGAGGTGAATATTCTTGCACACAGAACAGGGTTGGCATGGTTTGAACTTTCCCCACTGTCAAGGGAGGGAGTATGCAGATATTTTTATTGGCTTGCCTAGCTGTGGGATAAAAGTGGGAAAGAGAAGGATAGAGCTTCAAAGCTGTCAGAAAACATAAAAAATGGAGTCAGACTTTTTATTACACCACAGGCAGAACTACCTTAACCAATCAGCATCAAAACTTAACACATTATCTTCCCCCTAAACAATTTCCCTGCAATCCCTTTCTCAAGGAAAAGACCCACCATCCATTCAGACACAAAAGCCAGAAACCAGAACACCATTTTCAAATTCTTTACCCTTGTCATCAACCACCATCATTTCCATAGCATTTCTCAAAATCTCTCCTTCTTCCCACCCAAATGTTTCTGCCTTGGGTCAAAAAACCATCAAAGGACTCAAGGGCACACTCCATGAAGGCACTCTGTACAGCTTTGAGTCCTACATCCACCCCTTTCTAGTTTATGACCGTGGACAACTTATTGTATCTCTCTGTACTTCCAGCCTCCTTATCTGTAGCATGGGGATAAATAGTTGTGGTAGTTATGTTTGTGTGTCAACTTGGCTGGGCCTCGTTGAGTGGCTGGGCAGCTGGTGATAGTTATTCCCCATGATGAGACTGGCAATCAACTCCATGGTGGGATCTACCACAAGCAGCTGAGTAGTTGCCTTTGGGATGTGGTCAGCTTCCTGTATATAAGGAGAAACCTTGGGAATGGTCTCTAGCCTTTGGCATGCTTAGACACTGGATGAAGCCATGTCATTGTTCAGCAGTCTGCCATGCTCTGCTGACCTTGGGACTTACAATGGACTTAAGTTAATGGCCTGTTGTGTGGTTTGGTAACATAGGGATTGTGCCTTTTTACTTGTCAACCTTGGGCTTGGCAGCCTCAGCAGCCAGCAGCTGTTTGAGTGAAGAAACGCCTCTAGCTCCAGTGGGTCAGGAGCTGAAGGCAAAGCTATAGCCCAAGGCTGAGGGGCTTTTACCCAGCCCCTAGAGCCTGGAACTTTGAACTTGGACTTAAAGCCTCCAAACTGTAAGAGAATAAATTCTTGTTTATTAAGGCCATCCCATTTGTGGTATATTCTTGTCAGAGCAGCACTATGTAACCAGAACAATAGTACTATAAGATTATTGTAAGAATAAAATGAAATACTATTTATAAAATGCTTAGAAAAGATGCTTAGGATATAGTAAGTGATACATATCCATATCTATCTATCTCCATATCTATCTATAGATAGATAGCTATACCATATATACTTAGAATTGTAAAGTATGTACTTACTTTGCAATTTGTCTCTCAGTAGTTTCTAAACACTTCCCAACCATTTTTGTTTTCTCCAATCCAGTTTCACTCCAAAGCCAGAGTGGGCTTTCTAACACCCACATCTGACCATGTTTTCCATCTGCTTTCAGTCCTTTATAAATTTAGGACGTTCTAACCCTTCCTCATATTGACCCTCCCTCTTCTCCTTGCTCCACAAGAAAGTGTACAGCATAACTAGATTAGCCAAAGACACAGCCAATTCCAGCCAAGGGAGCAATCCAAGAACACCCACAGATAACTACTGAGAATATTCTGACATATTAGCTAAGAAATAAAAAGAAATTAGCATTCCTGATTCCAATGATAATTGAAATTTCTGGCAGAAATAATTCAAATAAAATTAATCTAACAATGTCTAAAGCAGCCCGTGACAAAATGCGTGAAGATGAGTTCACTGAGAAACCAATTTTCACTGATAACAATGGAAACAGGTATTTAAAATGGAAAAAATAAATACAATCAGTAACATGTGCATCACCAAATAAAACTTCTATTGGCTGAAACAGCCCATGATAAAATTTGTGAATGACTGAACACTGACAGAAGTGTTTGGTATTTCAAATCTTTACATGGGAAATTTAGACTTGGTAAAATTAGAGATTTCATAGAAAACTCATAATGGCAGAAGCTTCAATGATAATAATAAAAAAATCTGGCCAATAAATTTAATCATTGTCATAAAATTTGCACAGAAGACAAATCATCTCAATGAAAATAATTCCAGGAAAGTGAAAATGAATAAATTTGGAAGTGGTTTGATGCTGCTATATTAAAAATTTCTGAAGAAATTTAATTGGCTTAATGAATTCACTCCAGAAGGCTCTTTCTGAGGGAAAGGTTGTCAAAATTAATAAGGCTCTGATGTAATATTTGTATTTTTAGACAGAGTAAAAAATTACTGGGGGGGGGGGGTCAAAACAGCAATGCCAAAAACATCATTGATCACCCCCATCCCACCCCCACCCACCTCAGGCATCAGCCTTTACAGAGGCATCAGGCTGTCCACCAAGCTAAGAACATGACGTCTTCTTATTAGGAATAGCAGAGCTGGGTTAGCAATTTATTTCCCATCCAATATAATCCCATCCAATATAAATCCAACTATATTTTAAACATACTCTTGAAGCAGAAGAAAAATCATTCCTTTCTATGATTATAATAGTAAAAATCCCTCATATCTGCATGGCATTTTTCCATACTGTAAATTGATTTCAAAGAACCCTAATGGTGTAACAGTTAAGCACTTAGCTCCTAAATGAAAGGCTGGCAGTTCAAACCCACTCAGTGGCTCTGCAGGAGAAAGACCTAGTGATTTGCTTCCATAAAGATTATAGCCAAGAAAACCCTATGGGGCCATTCTATTCTGCACATGGGGTTGCTATGTGCCAAAAATCAACTTGATGGTGCCTGTGCTAGTTAAGGTTATGTGTCAACTTGGCTGGGCCTGGTTGAGTGGCTGGACTGTTGGATGTAGTTATTCCCCATGATGAGATTGGTAATTAACTCCATGGTGGAATCTACTGGAGCAGCTGAGTAGCTTCCTTGGGGATGTGGTCTGCTTCCAGTATATAACAAGACAACTTTGAGAAAGATCTCTGAGCTTTTGGGCACACCTGGACCTTGCATGTAGCTGAGTCTTCATTTAGCAGTCTGCCATGTTGCCTGCTGATCTTGGGACTGTTTCTGGACTTGAACTAATGGCCTACTGTGTTGCTTAATAATCTTGGGACTGTGCCATTTTACTTGTCAACCTTGGGTTTGTCAGCCTCAGCAGCCAGCAGCTGCCTGAGTTAAGAGAAGCCTCTAGCTTCAGTGGACCAGGAACAAGAAGCAGAGCTGAAGCCCAAAGTCGAGGAGCAATCATCCAACCCCTAGAGGTGGCACTTGAACTCGGACTTCTAGCCTCCAAACTGTAAGAGAATAAATCTCTGTTTGTCAAAGCCATACATTTGTGGTATTTCTGTTATAGCAGTACTAGAGAACCAATACAGCACCCAACAATAACAAATTGATTTCATTAAAATAATCTCTTTAATGTTCACCTTATCCTTGAGAAATTATGCATTATTGCACCCATCTCACAACTGTGGAAACTGAGATTCAGAAGGGTTAAGAAATTTGACCAACATCACACAGGCAACAAGAACTGCAGTTAGGATTCCAAACTAGGCTTTTCTCACTATAACATGAGGGTTCATGCAATGATATGACTTCATTGATCACCTGATTGGCAGCACAGGTCCAGTGAGAAACTAAACCAAGACGGCATAGATTATAATTCCCAGGATTCCTAGTGGCTCATGAATAGACTTGGACCCTGTAGTCAGCTCTAAACTTCTCAGATCACCCCCCATTTCCCACTTCCACCCCACTGCCTAGGTCTCTGGCCTCCCTAGAGAGTGGGCCGATGATGTGCAGGGGGCATGTGGTGTCAGGAAAAAGCTCAGGCTAGGTACTATTATCCAACTCTGTCCTGCCTTCTCCTTGCTTTCCTGCACAATGGTAGCTCAACACTTGGAACCAGGTCAATAACCCCCAAAAGAGCTGGATGAGAACAAAAGGAAACCTTGTAGAGTTGAGTGGGGTTAAAGTCATTCCCACTGCCCACTTACTCTGCTTTCACCCCCTTCTGCTCTACAAATTGGAGAAATTTCCAAAATAGCTTGGAGAAAATTCCAAAAATTACAGCCACTAAATGAGTGTTTCTGACAGAAGCATTGAGGTAGAGCAGAACCAATGATTGACTTCAGACCCCTCCAAGGCTCCTGAGGAGCTGTGTGTGGAATTCCCATGTGTTACTCTCCCCCACACACACACTCCCCTGGCTCCAAGATTTTATGAGCTGGACCCTCCCCAGTCAATAAATAGCACCCAAATGCCCACTTTTGTTTTCCCTCAAGGCTTTCTAAACTATGGTGTGGACAAAAGGTGATGGAATCTAAAATCATGCTGCGACTCTGGAGAGCCAGTCATCTTTTCTCCTTTGGTTCTAGAAGTCTCATATTTTAGTGATTGGGAGAAGAACAAGCCCACAGGGTTTTTCAGCAGTGATAAACAATAATCTGCCAACACCCTGTACATGCCCATGACTGTTTTACTGCTACAGAGCCCTAGAGTATGTTTCCAGGACACAGGCTGAATGAAGCCTCCACATTTCCTTTATGTCCTTCCCTCCTACCTTCCTCCGTGGGACAGTGACCCCTACTAAATAGAACGAGTACCTCTGCCTTCTGCTGACAATGCAAAATTCAACTTAATTCAATATACATTTATTGTGGACCTAATTAGGACTAGACCCAGCTCAGGAACTACCTAAATAAATATATTACCTAAGACTTGACAGTCTACTTCTGTAAAGATTTACCACTCAGAAACCCAAAGGGGGATCGCTATGAGTCAGGAATCGACTCAATGGCAGTGAGTTTGGTTTGGTTTTGGCGTCCTCAAAGAGTTTGTAATCTATGGCATCCTACGTTCAGCCATCCAATTTGTTTTTCTTCATTTGAACTATGTCTTTAGCTATCATCAGTGTTACTGTCCAGTTTGGGCCAAGGCCTGCTTCCATACATGGAACCCATTTCATCCCATGTTGGTGTTGTTATGTACCGTCGAGTCAGACCCAACTCATAGTGACTCCTCCTTGGGTTTCTGAAGCAGTATCACTATGGAAGTAGATTGCTCCATCTTCCTTCCGAGGAGTGGCTGGTGGGTTTGAACCACCAGCCTTCTGGTTAGCAGTCAAGTGCCTTAGGCACTATGCTACCAGAACTCCCATAACACACACTTATCCCTCAGTCTACATCAATGCCAGAAAGCTCTGCTCCAGTTCTCCCTACGTCAAGTCTCTACTGCTGCATTTCACAGTGGCCTGAAAACCCTTGTCCTGCCAGTTTCCGTACTGAGACAGGTTTGGGAAAGCCTGCTGATTCATTTAACCTAGCAATTCCCATACTTATTTGACCATAGAACATTCCTTTTATATAACCACCTCTCTAGAACCCTCATTGGGAAGTGACTGCTCCAACCCTACATGAAAAGCAGGGACCATGAAGAGGGCTACTTCATCCAATTCTTGCCTTCTGCCCTATTACAGTCTTCAATTCTCTGAAGATAGTCTCCATGAAGCTTCTGTCCCCAGACCCATGACATGGACTCTAGGTAGTCTGCTTTGGGCACACTCAAATTTCACAACGTCCCTCTTAAAGCACATGGCTACAAAACTGAACAGTGTACTGCATGGTGTGTTGATGAGGTCATCATCTATCATTTATAACAAGGACTAACACTGCTGCAGCCTTTTGGCAGCCAAATTACACTGTTGGCTCCAAATCACCCTGTTGTTATGTCCCGTTGAGTCAGATCTGACCCATAGTGACCCCTCCTTGTTTTCCGAGGTGGTATCAGTATGGAAGTAGATTGCCCAACCTTCCTTCTGAGGTGTGGCTCTTGGGTTTGAAATGCCAGCCTTCTGGTTAGCAGTCAAGTGACTTAGGCACTATGCTACCAAATCATCTTAGAGTCATTTAAAACCCATTGCCCACCACTAGCCCTACCACCCCACCCATTTACCTTCACCTCTTCTATATTTTGCTGCTGACTTTTTTGAACCTCATCTCATGATCTTCCATTTATGCCTATTGTACTTCCTCTAATGAGTCTAGGATTGTGAAATATATATATTTGAAAATCTCCTCTGTCTTAATTGAATCCTTTTCAGCTTTGCGCTACCTCAGAATTGATCAGTTGTCTTCATATGAAAGTCGTTGATAAAAAAGATGTAGGACAGCTTTCAGTGCAAAGTTTTTGGTGCCCCATTCAGGACCGACTTCTACTTTCCAGGTTGAGCCACGAACCAGTACTCTTTGGTTATCTCTGTGTAACCCCCTAGAAGTATTATTGTCTAATTGCCACTGAACGTCTGGGTCTGGCGTAGGTCAGGCTTCTCCACACTGTGAGGCTGAAAACCTATGACTGGGATTTCCCAGTAACCTAGATGTAGTCAGGGGCCCCGAATGACAAATGTGATCTGGCTACATTTGCTTATTTTTTTACCTAGAAGCAGTTATGCCTACAGCTGCTTGCTGCTGCCGCTTCCTCACTGCTAATTAATTTTCCCACTGAACCAGTAATGCCATTAGGTCAGTGCTAGATCCAGAGCACAGTTGTTTTAATCCAGTCATGAAATATTACTTAAGAACAGAGAACTGCTGATTTTAAAGGTCAGTCACCCAGGGCTCAGAGTTCTGAGCCACCCCTTGAAGATCAGATTGATCATCTATCTGCTGGGCATCAACTCAGCCATGGGTGGTCTTCACCTCACTGAAAGGGTTCCCTGTACTTTGTGGAGTCTGGAAAGTTACCTCAATATCAAACTTCCTCTCAACCTAGCTATGGAAAAACAAAACAGCATCACACACTCCTGTCCTGCAATGATGTCATTAATGGGCAAAATTTTCCCCAAAGCCTCTAGTGCTGCCCTGCTGTCTTCATTGTAGCAATCAAAACAGAATGCCCCAGGCATGGGTGTCGCATTGATTTGTTTCATTACAATTTAACGCAGGCATTGGTATTTAATGGGGCTCTCATTTTTCTGACTTCTCTTGATCTAAAATGTCAGAAATATATCCCTACCAGAAAGGTGATGCTGTGTTCCTGGTGTGCCAAGAACTTCTGAAAAGGACAGGGTTTACTGCTCAGATTCCTGTATGATGTTTGAACAAAAGGACTATGGTGGCATTTAAGTCTCTTTCCACAGGCTGTCAGGTTGTCAAACTCTAAGCCAAAAAGTATGTCTGCCCACAGTGGTACCTGGCATTCCAGTGAGAAGACAGGCTCACCTGCAGGAGAGAGTTCATGCAGAGAAATAGCAGCGATGGGGCTGACTAGGGAGGGGGACACTTACATTGTGAACAGCCTGGAAAGCTGAGCAGAGAACTCATGTTATGTGCAAAGCACAGGTGTAGGCCCTTTAAAAACATGCTCCTACTTATTGTTGAGACCATCTTACTTGGTAAGTATATAGCAGAGGTGCAGTCTGTATTCACCCCAGGATCCAGACAAAAGGCATGGATCCAATAGTACAATGACCTTGGCAGTCTTCTAGGAAGGGGCTCATCCTATAGGAAGAACCAAAGCACCAAGGATGAGAATAATGTGGTAATGGCACTAGGGTCAAAGTACAAAAGTATTTTCGTGCCCAGCAAAGTACATGTCACTTATGTTATCTCCAAGCCCAAGCCTCAAGGTCTTACAGTGCATAAAAACTAAAAAACAAACAAACAAATAAAAACACTGCCAATGAGTCGATTTCAACTCATAGTGACCCCCATTGAGTTTCCAAGGAGGTAAATCTTTACAGAAGTAGATCACCCCATCTTCCTTCCATGGAGCAGCTGGTGCGTTTGAACTGCCAACCTTTTGGTTAGAGGGCAAATGCCTTAGGCACTGTGCCACCAGAACTCCTTTCAAAAAACCTTAAAGGTTACGCGAAAGGTTAGTGGTGCTTAAGTCACTGCTTTGGAGTCAGTGGCTGGTTTGGCTACAAAAGCAGCAACACCTTCAGGGGCCTGAACATTGGGTGCTGGTGCCCAGGCCCCACAGCCACAATGCACATAACACTACTGTAGTAGAGCTGGTGATGCTGCCCTTGGTGGTACTGGCCACCCAACAGCTCTCTGGTCCCTGACTCTCACAGTGTGGCCACACAGTGTGCCAGAGCTGGGACTGGTGTGTGGTAGTTTAAGAATTACCCCTTTAAGGGGAGCTGTTGCATTGTGGTAGTCTGTGGTCAATGTCATGAGACAAAGTGTATATGAACTGCTGCATGGAAAGTGAATTTGCTCTGTAAACCTTCACCCAAATCACAATAAAATAAAATAAAAAAAGAATGACCCCTTTAGGGAGTGGAGGGGAGCAGGGGCCTGATTTGTTGCTTTGTCAATTTCTGTGGTATAAACACTCTCACCACGGCTGATGTTAAGTTACTAATGGGAAAACACTGAACTCAAAAAATGGAACCAATGTGCTGGAGTGCACCATTATACAGTGTTTCCACTGTAGATATAATAGACATAAACTCAAGAGCATAAAACCAAACCAAACCCATTGCCATCAAGTCGATTCTGACTCATAGCAACCCTATAGGACAGAGTAAAACTGCCCCATCAGTTTTCCAAGGCTGTAAATATTTATAGAAGCAGACTGCCTCATCTTTCTCCCACAGAGCAGCTGGTGGGTTCAAACATTTGACCTTGTTTGGTTAGCAGGTGAATGCTTTAACCATTGCACCACCAGGGCTTCTTTGAAGATGATAGGTAATAGTAAAATGTAGCAAAACTATTAGGAAATGATAAGTTTTGACTATATATATTTCCTTTGTTTTTAATAGTTTATTTAATTGTAAATTTATATAACTTAAATTTTAATAACAGCTGTGTTTAACAACTGTTTAGCAAAATCCCTAAAAAATTTAGCATTTGGCTTTCATAAGCCTGTAGGAGCACACCCCTACCTGGAAAGAGAGAAAAATACGGGCAATATATGGCAGCCAAGAGGTCAAGTTTACAGCACAAGACGATGCTCCTGGGGCACCCAGAGCTATCTGGGCAGAATTTAAGGGGGGCAGAAATGACTGCAGACTGAGTGGGAGCAAAGCCTGGGAAATACTGTTTTGCTGTAGTTTTGTCCCTGTTTATACTTCTAGTTCACAAATAGGAATTGAAACCCAGTGTAAGCTGTCATCAGCACTAAGGTCTTCTCCTTTGCTGTTAAGTCGACTCAGACTCATGGCGACCCCATGTGTGTCAGTGCAGAATTGTGCTCCATAGGGTTTTCAATGGCTGATTTTTTTGAAATAGACTGCCAGGACTTTTTTCCATGGTGCCTCTGGGTGGACTCAAACCTCCAACCTTTTGGTTAGCAGCCAAGCATGTTAGCCACTTGCCACTACCCAGAGATTCTCCTTCTGTGAATACAGCTGTGCAAAATACTTCCATCACAAGCAGAGCTCCCAGCAGCAAGAAAGACTGCTCCCTGCTTCTAACCAGGAAGGAGCTAAAGTGTGTGTCTACCTCTCCTAGAAATTCCTGGTTGTGTCTGAAGGCTCACTCCTGTGCTCATCTCTCCCCTATCTGGGCTGAGGCAAAGTTGCAGGGCCTGTTCCACAATGTCTCTGCCAACACTGCAGTGATTCCAGATTTCTACCCGAGTGCCTCGGGGAGGAGAGGCTGCCCCTGGGATGTCTGGCCTCTTTGCTCGGGTAGGCAGCTCTGAGGTCTGGAGAAGGCATTGCCAAAAGAATCATCTACCAGAGCCCAGCATGGAATCCAGCAGCCGAAGCCCAAGAAAAGAAAGGGTTATGAAATGGATCTGCGTAATGACATAGCATGAGCGCAATTAATTGTTGTCAAAACATTTTGCTGGCTGCATTCATCTCTTATGCAGGAGAATGAAACTGTCATAACGGTGACAACTTTATTCAACATTGGTGCAATTACCAAGCCTAAAAATAGGAGGCAAAGGGGAGATTTTCTTAAGAGGGTGGAGCTCTGTCACCCGTGTCACATGCCTGGGACAGTCCACCCCCAGGTCTGAGGGCAGAAAAGGAGGAAGCTGAGATTCAATGAATGTTGCCATGTGCTACTATGAGAAGCATTTTACCTGCTTTATTCTCTATCATCCTTGATTCAGTCCTGGGAAGGGCAGGGGAGTGGAGAGCAGTCCAGGATTTGCTGAGCGCCCATTACAAGCCAGGCTCTCTGCCATGAGCTTTATTTATAAATTTCACATTAATTATCACAACACTCAAAGGGAGGTATTATTGTCCCTGTTTTACAAATGAGGAAACCAAGTCTCAGGAAGGTCAAGAAACTTGTACACCAGACCACACAGCCCAAGTCCTTCTGACGGCAAAATCTCTCACACTCAGTTGCTTGCTGGGGCACGTAAGGTCATGAGAGCCACACTCCTAGGACATTCCCTCTCCTGCAATGTCATCCCCTTTCTCTTTCTTTCTCACCTCCCACTGCTTTCTCCATACTGTGTCACCCTCTCAGAAATGCAAAAGTGGTTAAGGCCCTGGAGTCAAAAGGACCCGGGTTTGAGTCTCTGTTTGAGTCTTCACTGTTGCTGTTGTTAGGTGCCATTGATTCGATTCAGACTCAGAGCAACCCCATGTGACAGAATAGAATACCAGAGGGTTTTCTAGGCTGTAATCATTATGGGAGCAGATTGCCAGGTCTTTCTTCCGTGGAGTCACTGAGTGGGTTTGAACTCCCAACCTTTGAGTTGGCAGCTGAGCACTTATCAGTTGTGCCTCAGGGCTCCTTCTGTGTTCCACTACTACTTACTAGCAATTGTGATAGAGGATCTTTTGCTTACCCTCTGTCAGCTTTAGCATTTCCAACTACAAAATGGAGGTGGTAATAGTTCTACTTTGTGAGACTGGTAAGGGCTAAAAGGAGGTAACATATGTCAGGCGTTTTGCACAGCATCTAGCATCGGTAAGTATTCCATGGCAGTTATTGTCATTATTGGCTAGAGAAGGTGGCATTGTGAAAAGGTGCCAGGTGGGTGCCCAGGACTTCTGCTCAGAATAGTATACAGTGGACTGAGGCAGCAGGAGGGCAGCTGGACTCAGCAGTCCTCACACCCTCCTCCCCAGGTGGCCAGTCTACTACCTTCCCTTTGGGGGATCTTGCCAAGGCCTAACATGAACACAGGAAGAGAAAGGATGACACCGGAAGACTTGCCCCAAGACAAACATTACAGAGTGCTTGCTGCATGCCAGGCATTGTTCTAAGTTCTTTGCAAACATGCACTCATTTAAACTTCATAAAGGTGGGCACTATTATTCTCCCTGCTGTAAGGAAGTGAAAATGAGCTTAAGTAACTCCCCCAGTCACATTCTGACCCTTCAGGCACAGCTATGCTACACACCAGGCCTAAGGCTCAGCCTTGCCAAGATAATGGGAACGAATTCAGTGCCTTCAGATGATGTCTGTAGTCCCTAAGAAACTTGCTCATTGATGCTCCAGACCCCTGCTTGGAGGAACAAGCTCTCCGTTGTGCAAGGGGTAAAAGTCACTTTAGGATTTATCCAGGGTACTCCTTTCTTCTGCTTCACCCTCCTTCCTCCATTTGGTCATTTCTCTGGGATAAACAATGAGAGATGAAAAAATTCCAGCAGGCAAAATGATGTGAGAAGAGACAGGTCGGGGTTGAAGTTCCAGCTGCAACTGTACACACCCCTTGCTAGTTGCAGGTCTGGGCAAGTAACTTATCTTCCCAGAGTTCCTTTACCTGCAAAACCGAGCTCTTATCTATCTCAAAATATTGTTATGAGGACCAGAAAAAAAGTACATGAAGCATAGAGAGTAAGGCCTGACACCTCACTTTACAACATCATTATTATCAGGTCACTTATTCAAACCACTGGATTCTTGTTCTGGGTTTAGATTACCTAGAGCAGACTTACCTTCCCTGACCCTCCTGATTTCCTTAGGGATGGAAGCCCTGGATACTGCGGATGGTTAAGTGCTGGGCTACTAACCAAAAAGTTGGCAGTTCAAACCCACTCAGGGGTCTCTTGTAAGAAAGCCCTGGGGATCTACTTCTGAATGGTCACAGCCTTGAATACACCATAGAGTGCAGTTCTAGTCTAAAACACTTGGGGTCATCATGAGTAAGAATCGACTCAATGGCAGCTGGTTTTTAATGGTAGGGATAAGAACATACAACATACTTTACAGGATTATAGTGAGAACTACTTGAGATCAGGGGTATAAAGTATTTATTAACACAGTGCCTGGCACACAACATGTACTCCATACATTGTGGCCATTACACAATTTTTGTTTTGTTTTTTAATCATCATGATTATCTTCTCCTAAACCAAAAATAGGAGCTCTGGTAGCATAGTGGCTAAAGCACTTGACTGCTAACCAGAAGGCTGGCGGTTCAAACCCACCAGCCACTCCTCGGAAGGAAGGTTGGGCAATCCTACTTCCGTAGTGATACTGCCTCGGAAACCCAAGGAGGGGTCGCTATGAGTCGGGGCTGACTCGACGGCACATAACAACAACAACAACAACAACAAACCAAAAAACCAAACTCACTGCCATTGAGTCAATACAACTCGCAGTGACCCCTCCCTAGGTTTCCAAGGCAGTATCTCTACGGAAGTAGATTGTCCAGTCTTCCTTCCAAGGAATGTGGGTTTGAACTGCCAGCCTTCTGGTTAGCAGTCAAATTCCTTAAGCACTATGTCACCAGAGCTCCTGTTAGGAACTGGAAAGTGGCTGAAACTCCCAGTAGACCACTGGAATTATTTCCCAGTCACAATTTGTAGGAAGAAAATATCTGAATCATTTCTCTTTCATAAAGTGAAGAGCTACATATGAGGCACTTCCAGCTTTTAAAGGATCACCTTAAAGAACTTCCCACAATAAGGCAAGTCTGAGGCTAGCACCTGAAGGAAAAGAAAACCAGACCACCAAGTAGGTGCTCCGAAGTTCCATTTTTAAAACCT
Source organism: Orycteropus afer afer (assembly GCF_000298275.1). Lineage (NCBI taxonomy): Eukaryota > Metazoa > Chordata > Mammalia > Tubulidentata > Orycteropodidae > Orycteropus > Orycteropus afer. The sequence goes on along the minus strand of NW_006921626.1, from coordinate 11,237,582 downwards.
ATTCCTTTTCTCTAAAAATTAATGCTACTAATCAAAGTTTAATAGGATCCAAGCTGCTTTTTCCAACTTCAGGTATGATAAAAAAGGCCATGGGATTTTGTCTAGTTTCCTAGCACTGCTGTAACAGAAATGCAACAAGTGGGGGGCTTTAATGAACAGAAATTTATTTTTTCACAGTTCAGGAGGCTTGAAATCCAAATTCAGGGTGCTGGCTCTAGAGGAAGGCTCTCTGTTGGCTCTGTGGGAAGGCCCTTGTCTCAGCTTCTGTGGCGGGCCATCCTTACAGTTCCTAGGCTTGTAGACTGTTCTGCCTCCATTGTTTTCAGGTAGTGTGGTCTTCCCCATGTGTCCACTTCTGTGCCTACTTTGATCTTAATATAAGGTCAAAGTGACTGGTTTAAGAACACCTTCCACTGATATGGTCTCATTAACATACAAAGAAAATCCTATTCTTAAAATGGATTATAGCTACAGGTATACAAAAAAAAAAAAAAAAACACTGCCATCAAGTCGGATCCAACTCATAGTGACCCCTCCTTGGGTTTCTGAGGTGGTATCACTACGGAAATAGATTGCCCAGTCTTCCTTCTGTGGAGTGGCTGATGGGTTTGAACCACCAGATTGTTGGTTAGCAGTCAAATGCCCTAGGCCCTACGCCACCAGAGCTCCCAGCTACAGGTATACGGGTTAGGATTTGCAATGTGTATTTTGAGGGGCCACAATTAAATTCAAAATGTATTTTAAAATACAAAACGCCTGGATTCAAATACAAGTCTGTGACTGCTATATCCCTATGGTAAGTCACTTACCCTCTCAGCCTCAGCTTCATCATCTGCAAAATGGGCAAAACAATAGTATTGACTTCACAGGATTTTGAGGAGGGTCAAATGAGAAAACATATGAAAAAGCAATTGGTAAAATATAAAACACTCTGTAAACATGAATTGCTATTTATGCTGGAAGCTGGTATGCCACATGGTGGGGCAGCTTTCAGCAGAACTTCCAGAATAAGACAGAGTAGGAAGAAGGATGTGGTAGTCTGCTTCTGAAAAAACTGGCCACTGAAAACCTTATGAATAGCAGTGAAACACTATCTCAGATAGTACTGGAAAAATTTACGGATGGTAGTGAAACTGCTGATATAAACACTGTGCTGAAGATGAGCGCCTCAGGTTGGAAGGCATACAAAATATGACAGAGGGAGAGCTGCCTCCTCAGAGTAGTGTCGACCTTAATGAAGTGGACGGAGTACAGCTTTCCAGATTTCATTTGCTGATGTGGCACAACTCAAAATGAGAAGAAACAGCTGCAAACATCCATTAATAACTGGAACATGAAGTGTACAAAGTATGAATCTAGGAAAATTGGAAGTAGTCAAAAATGAAATGGAATGCATAAAGATTGATATCCTAGGCATCATTGAGCTGAAATGGGCTGGTACTGGGCTATTTTGAATCAGACAATCTATGCAGGGAAATACAATTTGAAGAGAAATGGCATCACATTCATCATCAAAAAAGAAGATTTCAAGATCTATCCTAAAGTACAATGCTGTCAGTGATAGGATAACATCCATACACTTACAAGAAAGACTAACTAATACTACTATTATTCAAATGTATTCACCAATCTGTGTTTTACTATCCCAAGGCTCCAGACAAATTATGGATAACATTGCAAAGAATGGGAATTCCAGAACATTCAACTGTGCTCATGAGGAAATTGTACATAGACCAAGAGGCTGTCGTTCAAACAGAGCAAGGGGATACCGCATGGTTTAAAATGAGGAAGGGTGTGCATCAGGGTTGTCCTTTCATCATACTTATTCAGCCTGTATGCTGAGCAAATAATCTGAGAAACAGGACTATTGAAGAACATGGGTTAGTGGAAGACTCATTAACAACCTATGATATTCAGGTAAGACAACTTTACTTGCTGAAAAGGAAAAAGATGTAAAGCATTTACTGATGAAGATCAAAGACTACAGTTGTCAGTATAGATTACACCTCAACATGAAGAAAACAAAAGTCCTCATAAGTGGACCAATAAGCAGCATCACGATAGACAGAGAAAGGATTGAAGTTGTCAGGGATTTCATTTTACTTGGATCCACAATCAACACTTATGGAAGCAGCAGTCAAGAAATCAGATGTCACATCGCACTGGGCAAATCTGCTGCAAAATACCTCCTTAAAGTGTTAAGGAACAAAGATGTGACTTTTGAGACTAAGGGAAGCCTAACTTAAGCCTTAGTATTTTCAGTCATCTCATGAACATGTGAAACCTGGACAATGAATAAGAAGACTGAAGTAGAGATGATGCATTTGAATTGTGGTATTGGCGAAGAATACTGAAAATACCATGGACTACCAGAAGAATGAGTATGTCCTAGAAAAAGTGCAGCTGGAATGCTCCTTCAAAGGAATAATGGCCAGACTTCATCTCACCTACTGTGGTTCATGTTGTCAGAAGGGACTGGTCTCTGAAGAAGAATATCATGCTGGGTAAAGGGTCAACATAAAAGGGGTAGACCCTCAATAAGATGGATTGATACAGTGATTGCGATGATGGGCTCAAGCATAGCAACAATCGTGAGAACAGTGCAGGACCAGGCAGTGTTTCTTTCTGTTGTACACAGGGTTGCTAAGTCAGAAATGACCAGATGGGCACCTAACAACATATGTATGTGAAAGCTGTACAATGAATAAGAAAGACTGAAGAAGAACTGATGCATTTAAATTGTTGTGTTAATGAAGAATATTGAAAATACTATGGACTGCCAGAATGAACGAATTAATCCATCTTGGAAGTATAGCCAGGATTCTCCTTAGAAGCAATAATGGCCACACTTTGTCTCACATACTTTAATCATGTTGTTAGAAAGGAGCAGTTCCTAGAAAAAGATACCATGCTTGGTAAAGTAGAGGGTCAATGAAAAAGGGGAAGACCCTCAATAAAAAGGATTGAAATAGAGGCTACGATGATGGGCTCAAGCATAGCAAAGACTGTGAGGATGGCACAGGACTGGGAAGTGTTTTATTCTGTTGTATATATGGTTGCTGTGAGTTGGAACTGACTTGATGGCAGCTAACAACAACAACACTAATAAAAAATGGTATCAAACTTAATGCTCAATCACAGTAAGTAGATAGGAAGTTGGTGTCTCTGTATCTTCCTCCTTAACAAGTTTGGATTTCCTATTTTCATTTTGGCAGGGATCCAGGTGAAGAGAGGGAACCCAGGCAAGCCCAAAGCAGCAGGGCAGAAGAGTGGGAGAAAGGGGATTAAAAGGCCCAGGAACCGGGACAGAGGAGCAGTCAGCTGCAGAGATCCAGGTGAGGAGAGGGAACCCAGGAATGCCCAAAGCAATAGGGTGGGGGAGTGGGAGAAAGGGGATTAAAAGGCCTTGGAACTGGGACAGAGGAGCAGTCAGCCACAAGGATCCAGGAGAGGAGAGGGAAGCCAGGCACACCCAAAGCAGGAGGACAGGAGAGTGGGAGAAAGGGAATTAAAAGGCATAGGAACTGGAACAGAGGAGCAGTCAGCCACAGGGACCCGGGTAAGGGTAGTACAAGAGGTTTCCAACAGGGAGACAAACTTGTCTGTCGGTTTGTCCTACCGTGGTGACATGTTGATGTGAGTTTTGAGGCTGAGCCACTGGTGTTTCAAACCCAGCAGGATGCACATGGTACACAGGTATCAGCCCAGCCTACAGACTGAGACAGACCAGGAA
>NW_006921626.1:11225642-11231019 GCF_000298275.1 Orycteropus afer afer | reverse complement strand
ACCTACTTTGGTCATGTGTCAGAAGGGACCATTCCCTGGAGAAGGATGTCATGCTTGGTAGGGTGGAGGGTCGATGAAAGAGGGGAAGTCCTTCAATGAGATGGATTGGCATGGTGGCTGCGATGATGGGCTCAAGTATAGCAGGGATCATGGAGCTAGCACGGGATCGGGCAGTGTTTCATTTTGCTGTGCATGGGGTCGCTATGAGTCAGAAACGACTCGATGGCATCTAACAACAACAACAACAATTTCCATTTCAGTCTTTGTGTACTTGTGTCTGCTATTATAAGCCACACCCCACCTTTCCGGAAGAAGGCAAAGTATAAAAATAAAAATAGTTCCATGGTAGAAAGTAATATGGACATTTACCTGTCCATTCTTTTCCATATTTGCAAAATGGCTATGGAGTTAGACATACTGTCTGTAATCTGGAACCCAAGGTTTTTCTCTGGATGAAGGTAACTGGTTATTTCAGGAATGGAATCAAAGACTGGCCAAGCAGCTCTGAGGGTAACTCCAACCCCAACAACAGAGACCCAGCCAGGAGAATGGATAGCGACCAGAAGTGAAGACTTCTCCCAAAAATATTGCCTCTAATTCTCTAATTTTACGCCTTCAGCCTCAGAACAGTAATCTGCATTTTGTTTTCTGTAGAATTTTTAGAAGCAAAGATGCCTTTTTGAAAATCTGCTTTTTCTACCTACCAGTTTATCAACCATATGGAGACAAATCCAGTCTGAAATGGAGCTTAAATGAGACAGCAGTTAGGTGAGACACTCAAGTTGTTGCTGCATTTTAAACATAGCACAAGACGTGTTACACAAACACCATTCATAAACCTGACTCACAGGTTTCCAACGGGAGCGTGGTATATGTATAAATAGCCTGCGTGTGTCAAACAGTAGAGAAGAAGGAAAGTTTGGGGAATAAGGTCAAAATCACTTTGCTCGATTTAAACATAATGAAAATCTCAGCCTTGTCGTTATTTACAACCCCCAGCACAACTCCCACCTAAAAAGAAGGGAATGTCAAATGGAAAATTCTAAATAAGCTAATGTCCTCATTGAACTGAACACACCAATGATGCACCATCATGAAATGAAGTTATAATTATGTTGTCTCACTTCCTGGCTGCCAGATGCCCACAGTACAGAGCAGCCACTCTGCAGGAATTTCTGTATTTGCAACTGTTTTGGGATCTTTAAAAGCAGGCAATTTTGACTGGTGTTGACCAGTTGATTGGCATGAAATGACTTTAATGGCTTTGAGTGTTAAAAGAATAGTATATACTTGTGGCGAAGAACTAACACCATCAGCATGTTGCAAATGTTTTGAAAAATCATTTTTCCTATGATCCCCCCCTCCCCACCCACCACTGTGACTTTGGACACAAATCATTATGAACTTACTACCCCAACCCAACTCATGATGTCACTAAGCCTGGCTCTCACAAAACAGAACATGAAAAACACCTTTGCAAGCTCAGAGCCAGGTGCAGCTGAAGGCAAATTCTGCACACCTCCCATCCTCCTTCCGCTTGGGGTGACAGGCTTGACCTTGGCTTGGAAGAAACATGACAAAAGTCTTGAGTAACCTGCAACTTCGTTGAGGTGTTGGATGAGGCCTCACAGACTCTGTCCCAGACTCTGAGTCCTTCTGTTCCTGAACAGGCACCCGCCAGCCTCTAGGCCTCCACTCCCACAGTCCAGGAATGCAGGGTGAACTTGCAGGGAGCTGCCTGAGGATGCAACTTCAATAAGCAGCAATTCCCACTCAGGAAAGAGCGAGTGTTTCATCGTCACTTCCCTGCCTCCATGCTCAGAAGAGATATACAACTCATGTGTAGGATTTGGAACACCAAAGACTATGGGACACAGAACAACAACAGACACATAGTTAACTCAGACCACTGGCCACATGCCATCTCAGTTGCCGATTCGGTTTAATTGCCTGCCGGGTCTCCTTCTGCCTCATCCCCACTCTTGGTTCCTCCTCCAACCACCAGTGGAAGTGCACGTCTCAGTCGAGGCTTCTCCTGTCCCAGTCTCTGATGATGCCTGTGGTCTTTGAGTTAAGAGCTCACTAGAGTGTAGATCATGCTAGATGCAAAGAGGAAAAGAAAAAAAAGGCATGAGTGGGTACCCTTGGAGGATTCAGATCAGCCCTCAAATGAGAAACCTTCCAGAAGCTGGACACTTTGGCTTCCTTCTCACTCCTGTTGCTAGAGTCTCTTACTCACCACCAGCCCCCAACCTACTCCCCTGAATACTTCCCACAACCTTTGACTAAACATTTGTTAGGCAAGCATATTGTGTCTCTTGGATAAAAGACGTGATTGCCTTAAGTGCCTATTATTATTCTCATCAGTATGATTATTATGGTTGTTATTCCTCTTTCCTGCAATTGCAGGGCAAGTCTCTGGGGACTGGAGGTGGAGGCAGGCATTGGATTCTCTATTTCACCAGCTGCCTCATGCTTACATGATGGCTGTGTCCAGGGACTCCTAGATTATACCGGATAATATGTCAGTGCTGGAGAAATTATGATCATCACTATTGTAGCGTCCATGTGTGACCACTGGCCATCTGGGCGTATAAACTAAATGAATTCATAATTGGGTAACTCCTTGACCCTCTTGCTTTTAATGGGATCCAAACCTTAAACACACATTAAGAGCATGTGGTAGCATAGTGGCTAAGGCACTTGACTGCTAACCAGAAGGCTGGTGGTTCAAACCCACCAGCCACTCCTTGGAAGGAAGATGGAGCAATCTACTTCTGTAGTGATACTGCCTTGGAAACCCAAGGAGGGACTGCTATGAGTCGCGTCTGACTTGATGGCACATAACTACAACAAGAGCATGTGTTCTCAGGTAGGGCCGCATCACTACCAGAGAGGAGGATGTGCATCTCTGAGCTCTTGGGAAGGTCTGCAGGGTAATTCTGCAAGGCTGAGCGGCAATCTGTACTAAAAAGTACCACTTTGTCTATTTGGCATAAAGAAAAACAGTTGCTTCTTGACATTGTAGAGAGAAAAAATGACAGTCTAAAAAACAAAAACCAAAGGAAAGACACTGAAGTGTTTTACTTCTAACCCTACCCAGCTGAGAAGCTCTAAGGAGCTTTTCTGAGTAACTGGAGTTCATCTTTGAGAGCTGGTACAGTTTGTACTCACACTGCATCACTGGGCAGGCCTGAGGCTCAAGGAGTTCCCCTGTATAGAGGGAGATCCATGTGGGATAACAAGTGGGTGGTTCAAGGTCACACCGCTAATTAAGCTGAAGCTGGAGCCAAGTCCTAACTCTAAAAACAGGGCTCTTTCTGAAGAGTTCAAAATGGAGTTGAGTCAGTGAGCAGCACACTTTATCCCTCTGGCATCTAAGGTCTTGGAAAACTAGCCACAACAGTTTAAATTAGGAATTTCACTGCTCTGAACAGCTCACAGATTCAGAGTACATCAAACACGGAGGAGGAGAATTAGAGGAAAGTCACAGGGAGATTATTTTGGAAAGAGCAACTGGAGGAGGACGGACAGACACCCAAGAGAGGCATTGGAAACTCTGCTGGAGCAGTCACTGTGTGCTGGGCTAGGGCACCCACCTGAAATCCCTGAGCCAAGAGGGAGGATGCCTTATAACAGCTTACCAGCGACCACTCTAATATTCTGGTGGGCAGCGGCAGAGACCTGCCTGCAGCAGCTCATCTTGATTTTTTGGAGGTAATTTGGGTCTCCTGGGTGCTGGCTGTGGGCACAGACACCTCCGCTGAGATTTGGAGGAAAACTTACTGTTGCAACAGGAAGGGTAGCTCCCTCCCCTCCCAGCGGGTCACAGAGTAGACTGGGGTCAGACTAGGAGACTTCGTGCTTTTCTTTGTCACAGAGATTGGGACTGAAGGTCACTAGCAGGTATTCCCCTGATCCACAGCTCAAATTGCGTGCATCTTTGGTGCTGCAGCTGGATGGCATCACAGACAAACTCCAGAGCTGGCCATTAGAGATCTGAGAGGATTAGCTCAGCACTGCGGACAGGTGGAACAGGGAGAGGGAAGAAACCGCACTCCCGGGATTTTTGCATTGGAGCCGTTCTTTAGCGCTGTGGGGCCGCGGAGGCGGGATCTTTGAGTGTGCCTGAAATTGGCGGAAATTTGTGACACACTTACAACAAGAATCTTTCCTGAACTTGAGCTGCAGTCTTGCAAATAAATACATCATCAAAAATAGCCTGCTCAAAGCCCTAGAAACCGACTCTGTCAACAACAAGCTTTCCTTCTTCCGTTCCCACCTTCTCTGCCAATATCTTCACTCACTCAATAGAAGAAAACATACTCATCCAATTACCAAAAAACCTCTCGCTTTGAACTCTAAAATCTCTTTACAACAAACAGAAACACATATCCATACTACACACAGGGATTCTACCACCACAAAGAAAACAGCAGAAGGACCCAACACACTTGCATTAAAAAAAAAAACAAAAAACAAAAAAACAACACAGCTTCAGCTTTTCAAACTATTAAACCATAAAAACAAGATAAAACAAATCAACATGTAACCAGCAGCTAGTGATAACCTAAAGAGACAGTGCTCTAACAGATTCCAGAGACTTAAGAAGAAGTTCTGCTTTCCAGTAACCCCAACAACTCTCCAGGAGTGCACTGCACGACTGAAGAGGTCCTAGTCTACACCTTCCTTTTTTTTTTTTTTTTCCTCTCTTCTTACTCTCATGGTTAACCCAGTCCCTTGTTGGTTTGTTTTGTATGTTTGTTTTGTTCTGTTTTTGCTTTTATTTTTTGTATTGTTGGTTTATTGATTTGTTTGTTTTCTTTATTCATTATTCTCCTTCTCTACCTTTTTACTCTCAGTGACCTATCCCCAGATATTGCAGATTTATCTGTTTTCTTCTTCTTTTCCCCCCTTTTTCTTTTTTTGGGTTACTGGTCCTGTGTGATTTCAGGGCGTATTTTTTGCCCATGTGCTTATAGCCTTTTTCAATGGTTATTCAATTGTAATTTTTGCCTAACTGACTGGGAGCAACAGTCCTCATAAGATACAAGTAAACCCACACCTCCTGCAACTTCACTTACTGAGCAAGAGCCAGCACCTCTTTCTCCACCAACAGGCCAATGATAAAAAACCACCAAGAACAGCCTGAATCACCCTTGGCTGCTCTTCACAAACAATTAACAGAGATCTTAATACAATACCATGAAGCCTGGGAAACAACAGACCATCACAGTCCACACAAAGAAGCAAGATAAAGTGGTAGAAACAAGAGAACAGGATACTGACCCAGAACACATCCCTGAGGAAGAAGCAGCACTGGAACTCTCTGATAAGGAATTCAAAAGAATTATATTTATGTATCTTCAAAAGATTG
>NW_006921626.1:11224309-11224988 GCF_000298275.1 Orycteropus afer afer | reverse complement strand
CCCAAACAGGATAGACCCCAAAAGAAAATCACCAAGACACATCATCATCAAACTCACCAAAACCAAGGACAGAGACAGAATCCTGAGAGCAGCACGAGAGAAACAAAAAGTTACATACAAAGGTCAGCCAGTAAAAATAAGCTCTGATTTCTCAGCAGAGACCATACAAGCAAGAAGACAATGGGATAGTATATATAAAACCCTTAAAGAGAAAAATTTTCAGCCAAAAATTATATACCCAGCAAAACTGTCCCTCACATATGATGATAAAATTAGGAGATTTCCAGACAAACAGAAACTAAGGGAATTTGTTAAAACTAGATCAACCTTACAAGAGGCACCAAAGGGAGTACTTTGAACAGAGAACCAAAAATAGCAAATAACAACCGACCATTAATACACAAGATGACATATCCCAGAAACCAAAGTATGGACATATCAAAAGCAAAATGAGCTTACAAGACTGTACACAGGGAAACAGAGACATCAATTGGCAGATGAGGACAACTACAAACAAAAAGAGGGAAAAGTCTGTGTAGTCACAAAACTTCTAAATGGTGAGGAAGTTAAGAAAGTTGCAAGAGAGAATGAACTGTTCTATACTCAGGGGGAAAATTATAAATCATAGGGTAACCTCAAAGAAAAATGATAAACCTTCATATCACAATAAAAAAGAGGA
>NW_006921626.1:11200291-11209701 GCF_000298275.1 Orycteropus afer afer | reverse complement strand
AAAATAAATAAATAAATAATAAAAACAGGACTCTTTCTGTTGTAATACTGAGGCCTTTTGCTGATGCCTTTGTTTACTGACTTTTGTTTATTCCTTCTTTCAAGTATTTATTGAGCACCTACTGCATGGTAGGCACCATTCTAGGTGCTAAGAAACAGTGGTGAGTGTGCAGCCACACTCTCTGCCTTGAGGGAGTGAACAGTCAAGCTGTAACCACAAATGATGAGGATTTAGTGAGCACCTACTATGTGTCAGGCATTGACCAGGGCTCTGCAGACACAGAATTGAATAAAAACAAATGAGATCTCTGTCATCAAGGACAAGTGAATACATAAATAAGTGTGTTGTTGTCAGCTGCTGCTGAGTTGGCTCTGACTCATGGAGACCCCATGCACAGTGGAACGAAAACACTGCCCAGTCTTGTGGCATCCCCATGATTGGTTGTTGATGGGACCACTGTAACCCATAAGGTTTTCATTGACTAATTTTCAGAAGTAGACTACCAGACCTTTCTTCCCAGTCCATCTTGATCTAGAAGCTTGGCTGAAACCTGCTCAGCATCATAGCAACACACAAACCTCCACTGACAGAGGGGTGGTAGATGTCCATGAGGTGCTTTGGCAGGGAATCAAACCTGGATCTCTCATATGCAAGGCAAGAATTCCATCACCAAACCACCACTGCTGTGTTACTTTAAGCATATATTGTGGTAAATGGTACAAAGGAAATAAACATGAGGAGGGACATGTATGATCCAGACCGGGCAAGAGGGTGGTACTACCTTAGGTAGCTGATGCAGGTCTGCTTTAACACTTCAGGTTTGAAAAGATCTTTATTCTGAGCAGGTAGGCTACATTCACACTGGACTTAGCTATCACCTATCCCACATAACCTACAAACACCTCCTGGTCCACAAGGTAAACTAAGAAGGCAGTGGCACTGGGTGCCAATATGGTTAGCAGAGCATAGTGGAAAGAGCACAGGCGTTGAAGACAGATAAATTGCAAATCATTACCTAGAACCTTAACCTCTCTTAGTTTTGCAGGAACTTGTCAATAACCCCAAAATGTGAAACCCTACCACCCCTCTCCAGGATTCTCAGCTGCTGTAACATGTATTCCTCTAGCACTGTGCTCAGCTCAGGTGCATCACTCAATCAATACACATCAATCCTCTTCTTTTCCAACAAGAGTGGCCTGGGCTGACAGTCCTTCATTCTGAGGGACTGGGAATTCCTGAGGTGGGAGAAACAGGATCTTTGAGGAGCCCTGATGAGGGCCAACAGGTCAGGTTCAACCAAGAATACAGATGTCCTCTGGCTGCCACCCAGGGTTCCAGTGAGGCAGGGAAGCCATTATTTCCCATTTTGTTTTGGAAACAAAATAATGAACAAATTTATGTAAGTGCAGTGTCAAAGTGAACTAATGGACAGAGGACAGTCAAACAGAAAATGTGGAACATAATCAGTTACAGACTGGTCACACTCATCCACCTTCGGCTGCCAACACCACCCCATGCCACCCCCTCCCACCTCAGCCAAGCAGACAAAGAGCCACTGTGCTTTCTGTTGGTAAATTCATATGGCTTCTTCCCCAAAATGTCTTGGGTTCCAGCAGTTACTGCATTAAAAGTAAAGTGAGGAAGTAGGTCCCTATGCCAGCCTCCCTCAGTGATAAGGTGTATAGAAACCCCCCAGGCTAGTGGGCAGGAGCCAGGGAAAGTTCTGGCCTTGTTCTGTTGGCTTTGGGAACAGGTCACTCAATCTGTACCTCTCTGCAGCAGGGGTAGTCTGCAGCCTCACAAAGAAAATGAGGTTTAGCAGACTCTAGGGAAGAACCTCCTCACCACATTAACCCAAGGTGTCAATTCCCTAAACCCACAGGGGCTTTTCCTATCTCTACAGGTTTCTCAGGAGTCTGTGGGTGGTGCAAATGGTTAACACACTTAACTGCTAACTGGAAGGTTGGAGGTTCAAGTAAATCTAGAAATACCTTGGAAAAAAGGCCTGGCGACCTACTTCTGAAAAATCAGCCATTAAAAAACCCTATGGAGCAGTTCTACTCTGACACATATGGGGTTGTCATGAGTCATGATCAATTTAACAGCAACTGGTTATAAGTTTCCCAAGACAGAACCAGCCTGAGTGGGCTTTAGGGAATTAAAGAGCTCAGACTTAGAGTGAGAGGGACTTGGATGAAGCTGCCAGGTACCTTAGAAATCTCCAGAGACTTCAAAGATCCTCAAGCTCCTTGCAAATTGGAGCAGATATCATCCCAGTTAGATGTGCAAGGAGGAAACAAGGACAGGGTGACCCTAAGCCTGGACCAACCTTCAACTCTAGGAAGGATGTGGTAGAATGATATTGAATCCCCTCCAGGCTCTGAGTTACTCCATGGGCAGTTACACCCCCAGGGGCCTCTGAGTGTGTGGGGACACTTGGAGGGGAAGTAGAAACAAACAGACACCTCTAGACCAGCAGGTCCTAAGTTTGGGTGTGTATCAGAATCCTCTGAGAAGCTCATTTAAAATGTATACTCTCAGCTTGAGAAATTCCAAATCAGTAGACCTAAGCTCAGGAATCTGCATTTTTAAGTGCATGTTTCTTGTTCCATGATTCTGATGGAAGTGATCCAAAGACCATAATTTGATAAACACTGTTCTAGAGGCTGACTAAGGCAGCCTACAGCTTAGAGTTCAGTTTTTGGAATCCAACTTGAGATGGACTTATAGCGGTGACACGTTAGTAGCTGTGACCTTGGGGAAATTATCTAATGTCTGAGCTTCAGTTTCCTCATTTTAAAAATGTGGGTAATGATAGCATTTATCTCATAAAATGAACTATACATATAATGCCCTTCTTAGTTCAACCAAAATCAAAACCAAACACACTGCAATCATGTCGATTCCAATTCATAATGACCCAGCGGGGCTTCCAAGGCTATCAATCTTTACAGAAGCAAACTGCCTCATCTTTCCCCTGAGGAGTGACTGGGGGCCTTGAACTGCTGACCCTTTGGTTAGTAGCTGAATGCCTTAGCTACTGCACCCTCAGAACTCCTCCTGGCTCATTTTTAAATGTTAGACAAATGTAGCCACTCCCCAGCCTGCCACAGCCCAACCTAAACCTTGGAGTGGCCTTGGAATCTAACACTCCTACCTTCCTCACTTCACCTGGCTGTTGTCAACCATGACACTCTGGAGACAGTACTGGGATATCTGGACATATCCAGGGCCTTGCCACAGGTAGCAAAGTGACAAATGAGAGGACCCAGACATGAGCCCAAAGAGGAACAGGAAGGAGGAGGGGTTGTTTAAAACAAGGCACTCTCTGGGGTATCAAATCACAAGATAGTCTGTTTCTAGCTATGTGCTTAGCTAGGATGTTCTGAGTAGAGGTGAAAAGAGGGGAGATTCCTGAAATGGAATTGCAAAATCATCATGTTTTACCTAATTAGAATGATTTTATGTAGCACTGGAAAAATTGTTAGTGTAAGCATTTAATGACCCAACATGCCATTTGTGAAGTGTGATCACCACTAGGGGTTTCTATCGTGGTACCCAAGATTGCTTACAAGCAGATTAGTGGGCAAGGGTTGACCAGGCTTTGCATCTGGGGCCACAGGTAATCTAATGGCTGAGATGCAGAGTTGCTACAGACTGAAGGTTCTTTTGAGAAGGAGTAACCAACATCACTTTACAAAGGAGAAGGTAGTAGAGTATGTTTTCACTGCATGGCCCTAAGCCATGCCTATCAGCAGGCAGGGCCTCCTGTAGGACCTTTTACCCCTCTTCCTAGTTAATACAGAAGCCCCAGAAGCCCTTATCTGAGCTAAGGTCACATGGCTGGGGTTATACCCAATAGGCTATGACTCCCACCCTCATAAGCCACCGCTCAAAGGCCACCAGGTTGGCCTGAAATTCCCTTCCATTTGCTGCAGGCATCAAACCCACCAGGAGGCGCAAAAACTCACCAGTAAAGATAGTAGAAGAAGGAGAGGAGATAGAAGGCCAGTTTGCACCAGGCCTCCTTCTGACAGTAACTCAAGGTGTCTGCGTTCATGACCACCGGCGGGTCGTAGGCTAGCTCCGAACTATCTGCTGGACAATGGAAATACCTGTGGGGAAAGAGGACAGGCACCACTGGCAATGAAACTGGAAAGGGGCTTTCAAAGTGGTTGGGCCAAGCCCTCCTGATACAAGACTTTTCTCCAAGGGACCTATGCTAAGCAGTTTTTGTCATCTGCTGGGATCACAGTTTAGGTGACACCAAAAAATAGCTCAGCCCTTACTACTATCTAAACAAAACAAAAAAACTCCCACTGCCATCGAGTTGATTCCAACTCATAGCGACCCCCATTGGGTTTCCAAGGTGGTAAATCTTTACGGAAATATATTGCCTCATCTTCCTTCTGCCGAAGGGGGGTTTGAACCACCAACCTTTGAGTTAGCAGTCAAATGCTTTAGGCCCTGCACCACCAAACTCACTGCCTTCGAGTCAGATCTGACTCATAGCAACCCCTCCTTGGGTTTCTGAGGTAGTATCACTACGGAAGTAGATTGCCCAACCTTCCTTCTGAGGAGTTGGTGGGTTTGAACCACCAGCCTTCTGGTTAGCAGTCAAGTGCCTTAGACCTACACTACCAGAACTCCTTAATCACCATCTAAATAGGTAGTAGCACAGTACCTAAGGCACTTGACTGCTAACCAGAAGGCTGGCGGTTCAAACCCACAAGCCACTCCTTGGAAGGAAGAATGGGCAATCTACAACCATAGTGATACTGCCTCGGAAACCCAAGGAGGGGTCTCTATGAGTCAGGTTCGACTTGACGGCACATAACAACAAATAGGTAGTAACTCATCAAATACTCGAACCCATTGGCTCGTGGTCATTTAGCCCACATATAAAGCTGCTCTAATGGAAGGAAAAATGTGTTGCCTGGTGTTATCTGAGTGGTACCAGGAAGAGCCTCCTTTCCCCTCAGGGCTTTGGGGTTCAGCAGTGTGTACAGCCATGGGTATAGGTACCGATATAGGTGTAGGTGTAAGCTACATCTTCACCACTTAGATGCCACTGTACCTACAATTCTACCTTAAAACTTAAATTACTTTGGATTAAGTAATTTGGATTAAGGGTCCTTTACCCAGACCCTCTGCTAAAACTCTGAATACTAAAGAATGGATATCATATTCCCACTTGAATGTGAAGCAGTTTATCAGATATTTTCTTTTTTAATAGGAGGACCCAGAATAGCTCCATAGGCAGAGAGCAGCCCCAGAGGAAAAGTGGGTAATGATAAAAACAGTGGGTGGAAGACAGGAGGCAGGAGAGAGGCTAGAGCTTTGCCTACTTCAGAAAATTGCATAGGCTCAACATGAGTTGACCTGGGCCACTTGGGATGGGACACAAGCAGGGTGGAGCCCAGGGCCTTAACCTCGTGAACCCAGGTGGATCTCCAGGTCCTGTGTAGGTGGCTGTTGCCCTCAGGACCCCCTCCTCGGGCTGTGGGCAGGATCCTGCCGTAGGGCCTCTACCACAGTCTCCTCTGGAGCCAAAGAACAAAGTGGAGTTGAAATCATTCAGCTTTTGAGTCACCCTGCTAAAGGCATCAGGGTGCCAGCAGTGGAAATTAGTGGGTCCAGCAAGGCTCTGTGACAGGCTGTGGTTCTCAGTGGTGAGCAAGGAGCAGGAGAGTCGGCTCTAATCAGGAGGTTAATCACACTGGCTTTGAAGAATATCCCTGTAACTTAGCAACTCACGGACTTGATATTTCCTTTCCCTCTTTCTTCCTGTTCAGAGGATTGCACTGACATTATCTGTCACCGACATTATGCTGAGAGGAAATCACAAGCCAGATTCAATGATATCTGCCAGCTCATAGCCCTCCAGGCCACTCACCTCCCCTCTTCCTGGGAGCAGATTTCAAAAATGATTTGCCTTCACTGTGGCCTTGTTCCAGCTGACCTCATTAAGTGGAGGCAGATGGGCAGGATAGACAAGTAGCTCAGTGGAGAGAGCTGGGGCTCTGCCACTAACCAGTCATGGAACCTTTCTTGGGTCAGTCATGAACCTCACCTTTCCCATCTGTAAAACAGGCATGAAAACTACCTACCTCCTAGGGCTGCTATGAGGACTAAATATTAGGAACTTAGCAAAGAACAAGCACTGAACAAATGGTAGCAAATGGAAAGGTAGAGCAGTAGGGATTTGTCTATATGAGAAACTTCACGGGCTGGACCTGTTGGATGGCAAGGGGGAAGGGCAAACTGAGGAAAGAGGGTGTTCAAGGACTCTGATTTCTAACGGACTCCTCTCCTCCTCATTCTTTTTTCTTTCATTTTCTGAGCTCTTACTAATTGTGAGGACTTAGGGTAAATCCTGACAGGGATTAAAAGAAAAGGAAAGTCCTTACTGCAAAGGAGATTCCAATGGTCCCTTTGTATCTTTAAACATATGCATTCCTATAGTAAGGACACTGGTTGGCTGGTCTCGAGTCCCTTTCTGGACACATGACAACCCCAAGATGCAGTGAACAAAGCAAAGCTTTGTATATTAACCACATTTTTGATAATCTGGATTGAGAGCCCATTACTTAAAAGAATATTGAGATAAATTCCTTCCATAGGGGGAAGAGCCAACCCTCTGGGGAGCATGTGCAGGGGTGAGGGCATGGATTTTGGATTCAGGCAGTTGCAGGGTTTAGTAGCCAAGCAGCTCTGGGTGATTACTTCACCTTTGTGAGTCTCTAAGGAGGTCTGGTGGCAAACTAGATAAGGCATTTGGCTGCTAACCAGAGATCAGTGGTTCAAACCCACCAGCCACTCCGCATAAAGAAGATAGGACAATCTACTTCTGTAAAGATTTATAACCTCAGAAACCAACAGGGGCCACTATGAGTCAGAATCAACTTGATGGCAGTGAGTTGTATTTTTTTTGTTTGTTTGTTTGTAAATCTCTATGTCTCATGTGTAAAATAAGGGGAAAAATGGCTAAATTAAGCATAGCAAGTCCCCAAGGAGGGACTCAATACATTTCAACTCCCTAATTCTTCTTTTGACTCCTCTCTAAATTCAGATTTTAACAGATTACATTTACTTAAAGTGGAACTTTGCCATGTAATCAAAATCATTTTCCTTCTTCCTTAAACCTATGACTTCTCCTATTCTCCTGCTCTTGGTCAATGGCACCATCACCCTCTCAGACACCCAGGTTAGAGGCTCCCTCTCCCTCACCTCCTATACCCAAGTATTGGCCAAGTCCTGTCCAGTTCACCTCTACAGAGTCTCTTGTTCTCTCCACTCAACTTCCACTACCCTCAATATTTTACCCCCAGCCCATCCTTCACGCTGTTGCCAGGATCACTATCCTAAAAGTCAGATCAGGAAATGCTATTTCCTCCTTAAAAGTTTTGGATAGCTTTCCATTCCCTGCAGAATAAATGCCAACTTCCCAATTACATTGTCTCAGGCCCTCCATATCTGGTTCCTAGATGTTTTGTCAACCCCATCTCTTTTTTCTTCCCTCTAAGCACCTTCCATACAACTGCACTAAACAATGGCTGTTCCCCAAGCATGCCATGTGGTTTCCTACCTCTGGGCCGTTGCATGTGCTGGTCCATCAACCTGGAATGTAGTTCCCTACATTTTCCAGTGCCACCCTTTCTAGTCTAATTGCTGCTGTCTCTATGTTCTTTCCCATGTTTTAAGAATGTATTTTACTCTACCACTAGGCTATACACACCTTGAGAGAAAGCCCAGAATCTCCCACAATGCCTGGCATGTCCTATGTATCCTATGTTTGCTAAATGAAGGAAAGAATGTTCCAGATGTAGTTAAACCCAGGCTATATTTTATGGTAAAATGACAATAATGAAATATTTTAGGGGACCAAAAGTCAGGACGCAAGGGGCAAAACGTGGACAATTGATCTGTGAAACTACATTTTTTACTACTTTTGTATTCCCACTCCTGCTTCCTTGATCCATATGGTGACTATATTTTGCAAAACCCAAATCTCACAATCTGACACATGGTCATAGCAAGGAATAGAATATTTGAAATCATAACTGTCCCAGAAAATCAAGTCCATCTGGTAGCTGCTTTTAACAGTGACCTACAAGGCTGGGGCTCTGGTTAAGGACAGCCTGTGAGAAGGGGCCTTCCCTATTGGATTTCTTGCTGCCTAAGAGGGGAGCTTTGGAGAGAGGGTCCCCAAAACAGCAGAAGGCCTCCTAGTGGCCACTCTATTTAGGGGACAGTGTCTCTGGAGGGCACTTCCCATGCAGAAAAGGGAAGGACAGACCAGTCCCTAGGAGACTTACCTCCAGAAGTGATAGAAAAGTAGAGGTACATTCAGCCCCAGAGTGAGCCACTCCTGTGCACACAGGAACATGATGCAGAAGAGGCTATGGATGGAGTATTCTGGCAGCACCAGCTGAAGAGGGAGCAGAAACAAAGGCCTGGGTTACAGAGAGGAAAAGCACTCCTGCTTCTACGGCAGTTGACTTCTGCCTGGTCACTGCTTCCAACATGCTGGTGGCCTGAAGCCCTCCCAGCTGTGATCTGTTTCTGCAAGCTCTCCTCTTTAGTGCCTAAGGCACTTGACTGCTAACCAGGAGGCTGGCTGTTTAAACCCACCAGCCACTCCTCGGAAGGAAGATGGGGCAATCTACTTCTGTAGTGATACTGCCTCAGAAACCCAAGGAGGGGTCACTATGAGTCAGGTCCAACTCGACAGCAAACAACAACAACAACAATCAGTTCCTATGGAGTCAGTCCAACCCAAGGCAGCCCCATGTATATCAGAATAGAACTGTGCTCCACAGGGTTTTCAATGGTCAATTTTTTAGAAGACCTCCAGGTCTTTCTTCCATGGCACCTCAGACTTTTCAGTTAGTTGTTGTTGTTATGTGCCATTGAGTCATACCTGACTCAGCAACTCCTCCTTGGGTTTCCGAGGCAGTATCACTATGGAAGTTGATTGCCCAACCTTCCTTCTGAGGAGTGGCTGGTGGGTTTGAACATATTAACTCTTTACACCATCTAGGGATTCTCTAGTGTCCCTATTTTATATCCAGTCCCAAATGGACACAGGCTCTCAGCACCCTACTTACCAAAGTGCTACATTTGCTTCTGGGGCTTCCTAGGGATGACCACTGGGAAGACTGGAAGAGCTGGTCCAGTCTCTGTGAAGTCGGACCTGAGGCAGGACCAACTGGGAGAAACATTGAAAGTATTTCTACTGATTCTGTAATAGCCCTGAGCTTGTTTTCTCAGTGTCTGTGTATCTTTCCAAGGGCCTCTGGTTGTGCAGTGGTTATGTGAGTCTGAGAGCTCTAGTAGCCTCCAGGAAAATCTTTAACCAGAAACCTTTTAGTGTCAGCATTACTAACAGAACTCTTGGACTCTTTAGG
>NW_006921626.1:11190416-11194341 GCF_000298275.1 Orycteropus afer afer | reverse complement strand
CCTGAAAGTCTCCCACATACCTGAGCCGCATCCTCCCTAGATAATATTTTCCTAAGTGAACTTTGGAGCCAGGGGGTTTCTTTACGTCCCCCAACATCTTACATCACTGCCCTAAATCCCTTAGCAACAACCAATCATCTGTACCCTCTCGCCCTGGTGCTGCCCCTCCCCATGTTGTTCCATAAATTTGTGAGAATATCGGGGCATGGGGTCTTTTGCTTAAGCCACTGACCTGGTAAGGGCAAAGACCCTAACTTAAGTTAGCTAATAAACTTTCCTAGTGCATTTGCATTGTCATGTGTTGGCATATTCCTCTCTTCCGAGCATCTCCTTTATTGCCTGGGTACAACAGTTAAAGCATTTGGCTGCTAACCAAAATGTTGGTGGTTTGAACTCATGAGCTGCTCTGTGGAAGAAAGATGAGGCAGTCTACTCCTATAAATACTTACAGCCTTGGAAACCCTATGGGGAAGTTCTACTCTATTCTATAGGGTTGCTATGAATCGGAATCAACTTGATGTCAGTGGGCGGGTGTATCTTTCCAGTCACTCAGAAATCTAAAGTGATGTATGTGTTTATTTCAAATATAGCAGAGTTAGGAAGAAATTGAGAAACAACACTTAGCTTGATGGTGAGTGGATCAAGAATAACCCAAGAGAAAGATCACGTGATGATAAGAAAGGGAAAGTGCAGCCATGGGGGAAAGAGGAAAGAAACCAGCCCAGGCCAAGAGGGGCCAGATGATGGGGGTTGGCCAGCAAGAAGACTAAGCTCCCCACCACCCAGCCCCATCCATCCACACAGGCATGAATGAGTAAGAAGTACTTAAAATAATTGTTGACCACACACCCCTAGGGCGTTTACATTTGAATAGAAATCAATGTTGTAAGCTAATGGGTGACTGTAAAAGAGAAATTCAGTCTCTTAGTCAGTAGTAAGGAAGGTCTCAGCTACAGACATAAATGTATCATCTTATCTATTCATGTAAGAATACACACACATAAATACATATGTGTGTGTAACTGTATGTGTGTGTATGTCACTTTTAGCTGCCATCGAGTTGGCCCTGATATATGGCAACGCCATGCACAACAGAATTAAATACTGTCTGGTCCTGTACCATCTCTATGGTTGCTTATGGAGTGGGCCTTTGTGATCTAATCTGTTGTGAGTTCTCATTGGCTGATTTTCAGAAGTAGATTGCCAGGCCTTTCTTCCTAGTCTGTTCTTTTCTGGAAGATCTGCTGCAACCTGCTCAGCATCACAGCAACACACAAGCCTCACCAACAGACAAGCGGTGGTGGCTATGCATAAGGTGAAGTCACTTGCCTGGAATCAAACTCAGGTCTCCTGCATGGAATGTGACAATTCTACCCCTGAACCACCAATGCCTGCCTGCCTATGTATGTATGTATGTATCTCTCTCTCTCTCTCTCTATCTGCCTATCCTCTATGCTTTGTTTAGACCAGCATGAATGCTTTGATCCTCCCCAGCAGAATCTTTCTGACCATCTTCCAAAGCCCATCTCAAATGCTACTTCCTAGTGAAAGCTTTGCTCCCCACCCCTTCTCCCTGTCCCAACCTGCTCCTCTGAACCCCATAGCATGCTTTCTGACCCTTTCCTAGGGGACTTCCATAATCTACCCTTTACAGAGTTATTACCCTCCTCCTGCCTACCAACACACACAGAGATACTCCATTATTCTGTAAGCTATCTTGGCCAAGGTCTATTCTTTTCTCATTGATGTTTTGCACAATGCTCAACACTTAGCACATACTCAACAAATATTGGGTAAAATGAATTAAACTGAGCAAGTACATACATTTGCAGCATGGCTGGCTGGTGTTAGGACTGTAGCCTGTGGTTCAGAACCAAGTTCCTCTGGGTGGAAAACAAAGTGCTTCCAACTGACCTGCTTGGGTTCGGAACACTACTATGGTCTCATTCATCTCTCACTTTAATCAAAGCAGCTAATCACTTCAGTCAGCAGATAAAGAAGAAGACATGCATACGCACATACTAAAAATAAATATATGCACAAGCACACATGTAAGACATGCATTTTATAACTAAATGCCATCTTCATTATTCTTAAAATCTTAATTATTCATAAAGTCTGGTGGAGAATGAACTGTATTAACCCAGACCTTAGAATTCTCAGACAGAAACCGTAGAATCAGTTAAAGGGCCATAATTCCAGAGGAGGTGACACTCTGTGGGTGGACCAGGCCCCTAGGAACTAGCAACCACATGGTGGGAGGGATATGTCCTTACCATTTTCCTTAGAGACCTGGGAGCCTTCCCTACAAACCCCATTTGCATCCAGCCAAGGCATCACCCAGCCTCCTCCCATTCAAGGAGAAAGCCCACGTTGTCAGAGTTGGGCATGCCAGCCCCAGGAGGCTCTGCTATACATATCCATACATTCTTTAATCATCAGTTTCGGCCACTTATGCTGAAGTAATTAACATGTTTAGAGACAGCCACCCGGGGCATGAATCATCCATTATAGCACCATCCCCATCTTCAGCACCAGTGACAAATCTCTGACTGATTACAGTTTGGATTTCAGGTCCTACCATTAATCATCATTGCAACTTCCCTCTTCAGGGCTTGATTTATAGTGGAAGCTGCAACCTTCCAAGCAGGGAGGATTCATCACTGTCACTATGCAAAGGAAAACTACTTAATGGAGGCCAGCTTGTCCCAGAGGTCCCCAGTCTTTTTTGGGGATAGAGGAAAAGCTGAAGAATTTATCCTGCTCTTCTAAGTGGCTTCTCCCGATTGCTTCTTAATATGTGGAATGCTGAACACAATCCTTAAAGTGTGCAAGGCTCCACAGTTAATCCAGGAACATCTTTGGGAGTGGCAGTGCCCTTAGAGACACACAATGTTCTCACTTACTTACCTAGGTTTTCTTTGTCACAATGATGTGGAAGATACAGAGAGCCTAGTCCTGGTGCCGTAGTACCTAAGGCATTTGACTACTAACCAGAAGACTGGTGGTTCAAACCCACGAGCCACTTCTTGGAAGGAAGATTGAGCAATCTACTTCTGTAGTGATACCGCCTCAGAAACCCAAGGAGAGGTCGCTATGAGTCAGATCTGACTCAACGGCAGTGTGTTGCGTTGTTAGTCCTCCTGAACCAAACAAAAACCATCAAGGCCATATTCATGAGACCTTTACAGTGCTCAGTATCACTGTCCTCCCTCTATGTACTTCCAGCACTCTGCCTTTCAGAAAATGGTAAGACAGCATTTCCTAGCTCCCTCACAGGCTATAAGCAGAAGTGATGGGAAAAGAATACTGTTTAGAGGCGGGGCAAGATAGCGGACTAGGCAGAAGGATTGCGTGGACCCTCTTCAACAAGGAAAAGGGAGACCAATGAATACAGACACAGAAGATGGTCTTGGACCCCTGGGCCTTGAAGGAAAGGATGCAGATTTGGACTAGGCCCCAACTAGCGGAGGAATTTGCGTGAAAATACCAAAAAAAAGGGGGACCTGCGGAGCTGCGGTCTGGCAGCGAGCTGAGTGACCCTGACAGTGCAGGCGGCTCGGAGATACGCGACTGGTGGTAGGACCTAAGAATTAACCGAAAGATCACCCTGCCAGCCAGGGACCGCGTGGACTGTGCACCGTGGCTGGGGAACGAGCAGAGAAGGTGGGGAGAAGTGTGGGCTGACCTGTGGATTTTTGCCGTCCCGAAGAGAGCTGCCATTTTGTAGGTTTAAAAAGCGGCTTGATTATTTTTTAAAGAGACAACGCTCTCACAGATTCCTGTAGTGGTAGGACTTAAGAGTTGGCCTAGGAACCACCCTGCCAGCCAGGGGGACTGCGCGGACTGTGCATGGTGGTTGGGGAACAAACGGAGAAAGTGAAGACAAAGGTGGGCTGAGAAGTGGACTTTTGCCATCCGGAGG
>NW_006921626.1:11171330-11183547 GCF_000298275.1 Orycteropus afer afer | reverse complement strand
AAATCTTCACCCAAATCCTAATAAAAAAAAAAAAAAAGAATACTGTTTAGTCCCTACAAAATTTAATGCTGTTTTTAGTTGCCACTGAGTTGGCTCCTAATGAAATGTTACCTGGTCTTGCACCATCTTCACAACTGTTGGCAAGTTTGAGTCCTTTGTTGCATCCTTACCTGGAGAAGCTACCAGCTTTGTCTAATCAGAGGGGAGTAAGGGGAGACTGAACTGAGAAGCAGGAAGCAGATTTCAGTTCTGGATGGTTTCACTGCCTTTGCATTTAAGAATGGTAATTTACAAATTTACATAGTGCCTAAGGCATGTGGCTGCTAACCAGAAAGCTGGTGGTTCAAACCCACCAGCCACTCCTCAGGAGGAAGACTGGGCAATCTACTTCTGTAGTGATACCACCTCAGAAACCTAAGGAAGGGTCGCCATGAGTCAGATTCAACTCCACAATAGTGAGTTTGGTTTTTCCGGTTTAATTTGAAAAACAAACAAAACTGCTACCATCAAGACAAGTCTGACTCATGGAGACCCTATGTGTTACAGAATCCATGTGTTCTAGCCAGTCTATGAGAGAAGCACCTCTAAGCACTATTTAGGCATCTAACCTAGGGGGCTCATCTTCCAACACTATATCGACAGTACTCTGTTATGATTCACAGAGCTTTCTCACTGGCTAATTTTCAGAAGTAGATCACTAGGCCTTTCTTCTTTGTCTGAGTCTGGAAGCTCTGCTGAAACCTGTCCACCAGGGTGACCCTGTAGGTATTAGAAATACCAATGGTATAGTCTCCAGGCTCACAGCAACACACAA
Source organism: Orycteropus afer afer (assembly GCF_000298275.1). NCBI lineage: Eukaryota > Metazoa > Chordata > Mammalia > Tubulidentata > Orycteropodidae > Orycteropus > Orycteropus afer. The sequence goes on along the minus strand of NW_006921626.1, from coordinate 11,182,733 downwards.
GGCACCACAATATGACAATATGACAAGCTGACAATAGCTTATGCAAAAAGCTCCAGAACCTCTGCCTCTTCCCTCTGACAGGGAAAAGCATTTAGGGTGATGGGCACTCCATTGGCCTGAAACGATAAGTGAGGAAAGAGGACTCTGGGAAACTCAGGATGGACATGCAGCAAAAACAAGAAAGAAACTTTTGTTGTTTTGAACTTCTGAGATTTGAGAGCTGTTTCCCCCTACAGAATAATTTAGCCTATCTTGTCTGACATAAGATCCTTGGGCAGCATAAACAGTTTGTGCTCCACTACTAACCTAAAGTTGGTGGTTTGAATCAACTCAGGAGTGCTGAGGAACACAGGTCTGCTGATCTGTTTCCGTAAAGATGACAGCCAAGAAAACCCTATGGAACTCAGTTCTACTCTGTGACACACGGAGCAGCTATGAGCTGGAACTGACCCGATGACAAGGGGTTTTGCTTTGTTCTTTGTTTATCTGATACAGTTAGAGAGCTCCAGAATGAATAATCAATGGGCAACACAAAGTAGTACTTATCCCCCTTTGTCCTTTTCTTGACCTTCACCCATCCAGATCTTTCCTTAACAAGCCATTGAGGACTGTTAAGTCATGGTTTCCTGTTACTAGACATGCTCAGGCAGTCACTGAGTGACGGAGGCACAAAGCTGCAGGTGGTCCACATGCTCCCTCCCACTCTGAGGCTGTCTAGTTGCTACAGAAAGACCATCTCTGAATCTACCAGACAAAACATGGGAACACTGATTAAACCACTGACCATATCCCCATGACCCTGAGTCATCCTGTAGCTTTGGAAAACACTAATTTTTCATAAGAGAAGCTGTTAAATCATGCCGAACTTGTTCTTTATTTCAACAAATGGAGAGACCCTTCAGTGCAAGCCACAATCCACTGAATTCCCGCATCTTATTGTGCCCTGCTTTATATACATGTGGTCCCTGGGTGACGCACATTGTTTGTACTTGACTACTACCCTAAAGGTTGGCAGTATGAACCCATCCCAGTGGTGCTGTGGGAGAAAGGCCTGGCAATCTTTCATAAAAATTAAAGCCAAGAAAACTGTATGGAGCACAATTCTACTGTGCTCTCTGTGACAAATGGAGTTGCCATGAGGTGGACTTGACAGCAAGAGGTTTGTTTTTTAACTTATCATTCTCAAATGCAAAGTCAGTGAAATGGTCCAGAACCAAAGTCTGTTTCCTGCTTCTCAATTCAGTCTCTTCTTACTCCCCTCTGATTAGACAAAGCTGGTATCTTCCCCCAGGTAAGAGAAATAAAGGACTATTTAATAGCTGGCCTCTCACAGACTGGGAACTCTGGTGACACAGTGCCTAAGGCATTTGACTACTAACCAGAAGGCTGGTGATTCAAACCCACCAGCCACTCCTCAGGAGGAAGGGAGAATCTATTTCCATAGTGTTACTGCCTCAGAAACCCAAGGAGGGGTCGCTATGAGTCCAATCTGACTTGACGGCAGTGAGTTTGTTTGTTTGTTTGTTTTTTCTCTCACAGATTACTCAGTAAGGTAAGCATGGGCTTGCTTGTGCTTACTTACTAATCTGTAGTGAACAGTTTCACATCTTTGATGTAATAAAAAAAATCTAACTGTTCACTACAGATTAGTAAGTAAGCACAAGTAAGCTCGCGCTTACCTTGCTAATGGTACTCCATCCTTGTCACGGGTTGCAAATTTGAAAAGAGGCTTTTTGTAGGAAGGTGCTGTAGAGTTGGGAGAGAGACAAATGGCAGCCGTACCTAGAAGCAGAATCTCTGATGTGAAAATACATGAAATTGTTCACTACAGATAAATAAGTAAGTAAGTAAGCCTGTGCTTACCTTGCTTATTGGGTAATCCCACACTACACACACCATAAAGCCCCCAGGTATTGCTTCTGTTATCAACATCAATACTCTAGTTTGCTGCGCATCTGCCCTAAAGTTTATCTGCTCCAGGTGCCCAGGAGTTTGAAGAAAAATAAAGGGTAGTGTCTCTTTTATTTGATTCCTCAGCCCCATTCTAAACTGGCCCTAAAACAGAGATCCCTTCTGCCGTGAGCAGGGTGATGGCGATGTTTTCATGAGTGTGAGGCATGGAGAGGAGACTGTTCTCCATTTGCCCCCAAATGAATAATCGTGCACACAAGCAGCCCCTGGTGAATTCTCATCAGAGGGAGAAGGTGGCAGCAAGGAGATGGAAAGGATGGCAGAGTTGGGAAACCAGGAGTTTGTTAACAGTCAGTCTATGTGAGAAGCACCTCTAAGCACTGCCTAGAAACTTCACTCTATGTCTCTCTGCTCTAAGGAGGCCATTTTCTCTTTAATTATTCTCTACAAAACTCTCCTAGGGATTGCATCTAAGACAGCCAGGCAAGAGTTGGCCTCGTATCACGAAGGGCACAATTCTTCTGCAGGCCTCTGATGCCCTTATGTTAGAGACAGGCAACCCCAGTCTCAGACGACACAATAAAGCAGGCCATCTCAACAGCTAGGATCTAGGGGTTGGGTTGACTCTGACTCATGGTGCCGCCATGTATGCCAGGGTAGAAGTGTGCTCCATAGGGCATTTTTTTCTTTAAATTTTATTTGTTTTGTTGTGGTTGAGAATACACACAGCAAAACATACAATTCAACAGTTTCCACATGTACTAGTTATTGACACCGATTATATTCTTCAAGTTGTGCAACCATTCTCACCCTCTTTTTCTGAGTTGTTCCTCCCTTATTAACATAAACTCACTGCCCTCTAAGGTTCCTATTTAATCTTTCAAGTTGCTATTGTCAATCTAATCCCATATAACCCACTGCCATCGAGTGGATTCTGACTCATAGTGACCCTATATGACAGAGTAAAATCTCATAGAGTTTCCAAGTCTGTAAATCTCTATGGAAGCAGACTGCCTCATCTTTATCCCATGGAGTGGCTGATGGATTCCAACCTCTGACCTTTTATTTAGCAGTCAAATGCTTTAACTATTACACCAGCAGATCTCATTGATCCCATATTAAAAAAAAAAAAAAATCCACTGACATCTAGTCAATTTTGACTCACAGCGACCCCCATTGGGTTTCTGAAGCAGTAAATCTTTACGGAAGTAGAATGCCAGGTCTTCCTTCCAAGGAGTGAGTTTGAACCACCAACCTTCTGGTTAGCAGTCAAATGCCTTAGACCCTGCACCACGAGAGCTCCTTTCGATCCCACAGAGACAGCTCTTAAAAGAGCATACTGCTCAGGCAAACTTTTTTCTGTTAGTCAAGCTAAACTACTACTCAGTTTTATGAAGACTTCAGGGGATGTTTTTGGTTTAAGGTTTAAAGATAATTCTCAGGGAAATAGTTTTAGGGGTTCATCCAACCTTGATGGCTCTAGGAAGTCTGGATTCCCTAAGAATTGAAATTCTGCATTTTCCCTTTTTGATCAAGATTCTTCGATGGAATTTTGACCAAAATGTTCAGTAATGGTAGCTGGGGCATGATCCAGTTCTTCTGGTCTCATGGCAAATGAGGCAGTTGTTCATGGAGGCAATTAGACACATATTCCATGTCTTCCTCCTATTCCTGATTCTTTTTCTTCCTCTGTTGCTCCCAGTGAATAGAAACTAATTATTGTGCCTTGGATGGCACTTGCAAGTTTTTAAGACCACAGGCACTACCCAACTAACTAGGAGGTAGAACAGAAGCACTAAAAATGTTGTTTTGTTGTTATGTGCCTTCGAGTCAGACCTGACTCATAGCGACACCTCCTTGGGTTTCCGAGGCAGTATCACTACGGAAGTAGATTGCTCCACGTTAGGCCAATATTATAACAGAGTTATCCCCTGAAACTATGACCTAAACCTCCAAACCAAGGAATCAAATCCCATGAGATGTTTGGTTGTACATAAGCAGCCTCAGTGGCTACTTTTGCTGTTGTTGTTGTCATTGTTATAAATATATCTATCATACAGCTTTTGCCAATTCAATTTGTTATAGGTATACCACTTATTGACAGCCATTACAGGCTGTGCGACCTTACCCTCTATCAATGCAGTATCTCCTTCACAATTAAGCCCCCTTCTTTCCCTCCTTCCAACTCCTGGTAAGCACTAATAAACTTTGATCTCTATACATTTGCTTTTCCTTGTCTTTTATATAGGTGAGATCATACAATATATGTCCTTTTGTGACTGGCTTATTTTGCTCAGCATTATGTCTTCAAGCTCCATCCAAACCGTGCTTGTATTAAGACTTCATTTCTCCTACTGGCTGAGCAGTATTCCATTGTATGTATGTACCTCATTTGGGCTATCCATTCATCTGTTGATGGGGATTTCCATTGTTTCCACCTTTTGGCTATTGCCACAATGTACATTAGTATTCAATTCTCAGTTTGAGTCTCTTCTTTCAATTCTTTTGAGTATATACCTAGAAGTGGAATTGCTGGGTCATATTATAGTTCTACTATATGACCCAGCAATTCCATTTCTAGGTACATATAGTAGTTCTCAAGAACCAATGGTATTGAAGGCAAAAGTCAAAGCTGCACTGAAGGAATTGGCAAAGAACAAAGCTCCAGGAATTGATGGAATACCCACTGAGATGTTTCAACAAACAGATGCTCCACTGGAGGCACTCGCTTGGCAATGCCAAGAGATTTGGAAGACAGCTACCTGGCCAACTGATTGGAAGAGATCCATATTTGTACCCATTCCAAAGAAAGGTGATCCCACAGAATGTGGAAATTATAGAATAATATCATTAATATGACAAGCAAGTAAAATCTTGCTGAAGATAATTGAAAAAAGATAATTGACAGAGAACTTCCAGAAATGCAATTTGGTTTCAGGAGAAGATGTGGAATGAGGGATATCATTGCTGATGTCAGATGGATCTTGGCTCAAAGCAAAGAATACCAGAAAGATGTTTACTTGTGTTTCATTGACTATGCAAAAGCATATGACTGTGTGGATCATAACAAAGTATGGGTAACATTGAGAAGAATGGGAATTCCAGAACCCTTGATTGTACTCATGAGGAACCTATGCATAGACCAGGAGGCTGTTGTTCGAACAGAACAAGGGGACACTGCATGGTTTAAAATAAAAAAGGGAGCATGTCAGGGTTGTATCCTTTCACCATACTTGTTCAGTTTGTATGTCAGCAGATAATCTGAGAAGCTGGACTGTATGAAGAAGAATGTGGTATCAAGATGGGAGGAAGAATCATTAACAACCTGCGATATGCTGATGACACAACTTTGCTTGCTGAAAGTGAGGATGACTTGAGGCACTTACTAATGAAGACTGACAAATACAGTATGCAGTATGGCTTACGTCTCAATATAAAGGAAGCAAAACTCTTCACAACTGGACCTATATGTAGCATCATGACAAATGGAGAAAAGATTGAAGTAGTCAGAGACTTCACATTGCTTGGTTCTACAATCAACACCAGTGGAAGCAACAGTCAGGAGATGAGATAACGTATAGCACTGGGAAAATCAGCTGCAAAGGACCTCTTTCAAGTGCTGAAGAGCAAAGTTATCTCCTTGAGGACTAAGGTGTGCCTGACACAAGCCATGGTGTTTTCAATCGCCTCATATGCATGTGAAAGCTGGACAATGAATAAGGAAGACTGAAGAAGCATTGATGCTTTTGAGTTGTGGCTCTGGTGAAGAATGCTCAAAGTACCATAGAATGCTAAAAGAACTAACAAATCTTTCCTAGAAAAAGTGTAACCAGAATGCTTCCTGGAAGCAAGAATAGCCAAACTTTGTCTCACCTATTTTGGTCATGTTGTCAGAAGGGACCATTCCCTGGAGAAGGATGTCATATTTGGTAAGGTGGAGGATTGAGGAAAGAGAGGAAGACCCTCAATGAGATAGATTGACACAGTGGCTGAGGCAACAGGCCCAAGTATAGCATGGATCATGGAGCTGGCATGGGACTGGACAGTGTTTCATTCTGTTGTACATAGGGTTGCTATGAGTTGGAAATGACTCGACAGCACCTAACAACAACATGGTAATTTTATTTTTATTTTTTTGAGGAACTGTCACACTGTTTTCCACAGTGGCTGTACCATCTTGCATCACTACCAGCAGTGGGTAAGGGTTCCAATTTTCCCCATATCTTTGCCAATAGTTGTTATTTTATTATTATTATTATTAAATCTTTGCTAGTGGGAGTGTAATGTACCTCATTAGGTCTTGACTTGCATCTCTATGATACTAATGATGTTGAGTATCTTTTCATGTGTTTGGTGGCCATTTAAATGTTCTCTTTGGTGAAATGTCTATTCAAGTTCTCTGATCATCTGAAGATTGGTTTGTCTTTTTGTTGTTAAGTTATCAAAGTTATATATATTTTTTGGTTATTAGGTTCTTGTTATATATATGTTTTCTGAAAACATTCTCTTTGTTGGTAGCTTATTTTTTTATTTTTTTTTTTTGTAAAGTCTTTCAATGAATAAAAGCTTTTCCTTTTTATGAGGTCCCATTCATTTGTTTTGTCTTTTGCTGTTTGTGTTTTCATTACATTAGATAATCCACTGGTGAAAGCTAGGTCTGACAGTGTTGCCCCTCCTTGTTCTTCTAAAAATTTTATGGTTTTAGTTTGCAACACTGAGGTCCTTAATCCATTTTGAATTTGTTTTCATGTATGATGTGAGATAAGGATCCTGCTTCATTCTTCTGCATGTGGAAAACCAGTTTTCCCAGCACCATTTATTGAAGAAACTCTTCCCCCCCCCCCATTGAGTGGACAGTATCCTTGTCAAAAATTAGTTAACAGTAGAGGTGTGGGTTTGTTTCTGGACTCTCAACTCTATTTCCTTGGCCTATATATCTACTGATAAACCAGTACCGGGCTGTTTTGATTACTACAGCTGTATAGTAGACTTTAAAATCAGGAAGTATGAGTAATCCTACTTTGTTATTCTCCTTCAGCATTGTTTTCGCTATTTGGAGCCTCTTGGCTTTCCAAATAAGTTAAGGATTGGTTTTTGTATTTTTGTAAAGAAGGTTGTTGGAATTTTGATTGGGATTGAGTTGACTCTTTGGTTAGTATTGACCTCTTCACAATATTAACTCTCCCAATCTGTAAACATGCAACATTTTTTATTTAAGTCTCCTTTGATCTCTTTCAGTAGTGTTTTATAGTTATTGTACAAGTCCTTCATGTCCCTGGTTAGATTTATTTCTAGATATTTCCTTCTCTTAGAAGCTACTGTAAATGTAAGTGTTTCCTTAATTTCCTTTCAGATTTCTCATTGCTGGTGTATAGAAACCCCACTGTTTGTTGACCGTTACCCTGCAACTTTGCTAAATTGCTCTATTAACTCCAGAAGTTTTCTTGTGGACTCTTTGGGATATTCTATATATAGGATCATACCTACAAATGGAAATGATTTTACTTCCTCTTTTCCAATATAGATACATTTTATTTCTTTTTCTTGTTTTATTGTGATGACTAGGACTTCTAATACAATATTGAATAGATATAGTGAGAGCAGTCACCTTTGTCTTGTTCCTGATTTCAAGAGGAAACCTCCATTAAGTATAATGTTGGCTGTTGGCTTTTCATATATGCTCTGAATCATATTGAGGATATTCTCTTCTATGTCAATTTTCTTTAGGGTTTTCATTGAAAAAGGGTGTTGGATTTTATCAAATGATTTTTTCTGTACCCATGTTGTTGTTATTAGGTGCTGTCAAGTCACTCCCACTCATAGTGACCCTCTGTACAGCAATGAAACACTACCTGGAATGTGTCATCCTCACAGTCCTTGCTATGTTTGAGAGCACTGTCACAGCCACTGTGTCAATCCATCTCACTGAAAGGCTTCCCCTTTTTCACTGAACCTCCACATTACCATGATATCCTTCTCCAGGGACTGGACCCTTCTGACAACATGATCAAAGTAGGCAAGATGAAGACTGGCCATTCTAGCTTCCAAGGAGCATTCTGGCTATACTTCTTTCAGGACAGCTTTATTCATTCTTCTGTCAGTCCATGGTATTTTCCATATTCATCACCAACACAATTCAAAGGCATCAATTCTTCTTTGGTCTTCCTTATTTATTGTCCAGCTTTCACAAGCATATGAGGCGACTGAAAATATCATGGCTTGGATAAGATGCACCTTAGTCTTCAAAATGACATCTTTACTCTTCAACACTTAAAGGGGTCTTTTGCAGCAGATTTGCCCAGTGAAATATGACTGATTTCTTGACTGCTTCTTCCATGGGTACTGACTGTGGAGCCAAGTAAAATGAGTAAGATTTCATTTCACGTGGGTCCACAATCTGCATCTATAGAGATGATCATGTGGTTCTTTTCCTTTGTTCTATTGATGTGGTGTATTATGTTGATTGATTTTCTAATGTTGAAAAATTCCTGCATTCCTGGAATAAATCTCACTTGGTTATGGTTTATGACTCTTAATATGCTGTTGGATTCTGTTTGACAATATTTTGTTGCGTATTTTTGCATCTATATTCATAAGAGATCCTGGCCCACAGTTTTCTTTTCTTGTGATGTCATTCATTGTCTAGTTTGGGTATCAGGTTTATGTTCACTTCATAGAATAAGTTACAGAATATACCTTCCATCTCTATATCTTGGAAGACTTTAAGCAGTATTGGTGTCAATTCTCCTCTAAATGTTTGGTAGAATTCCCCAATGAAGCCATCTTGTGTAGGACTTTTTTTGTTGTTATTGGGAGGCTTTGATCACTGATTCACTCTCTCCACTTGTTATGGGTCTGTTTAGATTTTCTGTTTCCTTTTCAGTCAGTTTGGGTAAATTATGTGCTTCTGAGAATCTGTCAATTTCATCTACGTTATCCTGTTTCCTATTATACAGTTGTTTATAATATTCTATTATAATTCTCTTTATTTCTATCAGATCAATTGTAACATGACCTTTTTCATTTTTTATTTTGTTTATTTGCATCTTTTCTCTTTTTGGTCAATCTTGCTAAAAACCAAAACAAACAAACAAACAAAAAAAACCTCACTGCCATCAAGCTGATTTCGACTCAGAGAGACCCTCTTTGGGTTTCTGAGGAGGTAAATCTTTACAGAAGTAGATTGCCAAGTCTTCCTTCCCCGGAGTGGCTGTGGCTGGTGGGTTTGAACCACCACCCTTCTAGTTAGCAGTCAAATGCCTTAGGCACTACGCCACCAGAGCTCTTTATCTTGCTAAAGGTTTGTCAACTTTATCGATCTTTTCAAAGCACCAACTTCTAGTTTTATTGATTTTTCTCTATCATTTTTGTTTTTAATTTTATTTATTTATGCTCTGATCTTTGTTATTTGCTTTCTTGTGGTAGATTTAGGCCTAGTTTGCTCTTCTCTTTTGAGTTCCTAGAGTTGTCAAGGCAGGCTGTTAATTTGAGACCTTTCTTCTTATTTATGTAGGCATTTATTGCTGTAAGTTTCCCTCTGAGTACTGGCCACACTGCATCCCATAAGTTTTAGTATGTTGTACTTTTATTTTCATTTGATTCTTAGATATTTATGGTATCTTTTGATTTCTTCCCTGACCCACTGGTAGTTTAATAGTGTGTTGTTTACTTTCCATGCGTTTGTGTATTTTCCAGGTTGTTTTCTGTTGTTGATTTCTACCTTTACTCTGTTGTGATCAGAGAAAATATTTTATATGACTTCCTTCTTTTAAATTTATCAGGACTTGCTTTGTGACCTACAATGTGGTCTATCCCGGAGAATGACCCATGTTCACTGGAGGAGAACATATACTCTTGTTTTTCAGTGAGTGTTATATATGTATATAATTTGTTAAGTTTAGTTGGTTTATAATGTCATTCAGGTACCTGTTTATCTTGCCAATCTTCTTTCCAGACATTCTGTCCATACTGAACATGGTGTTAATACACTTTAATAAGTTTCTAAGCATATTTATAATATGATCTATTTCTCCCTTCAATTCTATCAGTGTTTCACTCATATACCTCAATATTGATTGTTAAATCCTCTTGATTAATTGACCCTTCTATCACTATATAAAGTCCTTCTATATCTCTTCTGATAGATTTTGTCTTAAAGTCTACTTTGTCTGATATTACAATAGCCACCCAACTCTCTTTTAGTGATTATCTGCATGGAAAATTTTTTTCTATCCTTCCACTTCCAACCTATTGTGTCCTTGGGTTTAAGATGTGTCTCTTGTAAACAGTACCTAGTTAGATCAAGTTTTTTTTTTTTTTTTAATCCATTCTGCCACTCTCTGCTTTTAGATTTGAGCATTTAAACCCAGAAACCAGCCCAGTTATAGAACTATGCAAAGTAAATAAGCCTACAAGATTGTAAACAGGGAACCAGAGACATCGATCGACAAATGAAGAAAAATACAAACCAAAAAGAGAGAAAAAATTGTGTTGTTGCAGAACCTCTAAGTGGTAGGGAAGTCAAGACAATTATAAGATAGAATGGACTGTTCTAAACTTGGGAAGAAAACTATTAATCACAGGGTAACCTCGAAGAAAAATGATAAATCTTCACATCAAAATAAAAAAGAGGACCAGTACAAATATTTAGCAAATACCAAAACAATAGCAATGAAAGAAGTAATAACACGATTCATAAAATGAGCTCAGCACAAAAAATTATATGGAACAAAGAAATTAACACCAAGAAAAAGCACATAACACAATGATAGCAACAAATTCATTCTTGTCAATAATTACATATCTGACAAGGGACTTATCTCTAAAATGTATAGAAAGTTCCAAAACCTCAACAATAAAAAGATCAACAATGTAATTAAAAAATGGGCAGAAGACATGAATGGACACTCACCAAAGAGGATATTCTGGCTGCCAGCAAATATGGGAAGAAATGCTCATAATCATTAGCCATTAGAGAGATGCAAATCAAAACAACAATGAGATACCATCTCACCCCAGCACTAATGGCAAAGTTCAACAAGACAGAAAATGGCAGATGCTGACAAGGATGTGGAGAGATTGGGAGCCTCATACATTGCTGGTGGGGCTGTAAAATGATACAACTAGTATGGAAAGCAGTATAGAGATTTCTTAAAAAGCTGGAATGAGAAATACCATTTGACCCAGCAATCCCATTACTAGGTATATATCCTAAAGAAGTGAGAGCCAGGACAAGAACAGATATATGTACAACCCTGTTCATTGCAGCACTATTTATGGTAGCAAAAAGATGGAAACAACCTACGTGCACATCATCAGAAGAATGGATAACCAAACTGTGGTATATACACACAACAGAATACTATGCAACCCTAAAGAATAATGTAGAGGAGTTCCAGCAAGATGGCGGACTAGGCAGAAAGACTACACAGACACTCTTCAACCAAGAAAAGGGAAACCAATTAACACAGACACAGAAGATAATCTTGGACC
>NW_006921626.1:11158209-11167298 GCF_000298275.1 Orycteropus afer afer | reverse complement strand
GTGGTAAACTGTGGTCAATGACATGAGACAAAGTATATGTGAACTGCTGTATGGAAAGTGAATTTGCTCTGTAAATCTTCAGCCAAATCACAATAAAAATAAATAAATAAATAAAATAATAATGTAGAATCTGTAAAACACCATATAATATGGATGAACTTGGAGGACATTATGCTAAGTGAAAGAAGTCAATCACAGATGAACAAGTATAGTATTAGTTCATTATTATAAAAAGTCAAAGAAAGGTTTATATACAGAAGGGAACTTTCTTTGTTGGTTACCAGGTGGGAGGGGAGGAGAGGGAACACTGAAAAAAAATAAATAAATAAAAATGCATTGACCCATGTCACTTTAGTACATAAATTATATTTCAATAAAATGCATTTTAAAAAATAAATAAATAGATTTGAGCATTTAGTCTATTTCTATTCACTGTAATTACTGATAAGGTGTGATTTAATCCTGACATTATGTTATTTGTTTTTCTGTGTATCTGAAGCATTCTTTTAATACTGCTTGCTATGTGTTTTGTTGTATTACTGTAATGAGCCTTTTTAGTTCCCTTTTTTTTCTTCTGTGAATGTTTTTAGTATATTTTCTTAGTTTTTATCATGAATATTACATTGAAGACCTTATAACATTTCTAGGATAAGTTGGTACCAATTTAACTTCAGTAATATACAAAAAATTCTATATCTATACCATTCCTGTCTCCCCTCTTTTTGTTGTTATCATAATTCCATCTTTATATTTCATGTCCCTTATAATATAATTTTAACCTTTCCTTGTATGTACTTGTTACATAAAAACATGAAAGAGAAAACTTTTAGAATTATCAAGCATGAATACCTTATCACAAACCCTTATATGCCCATGCATTTCCCTTTATTACAGATCTTTCTTCTTATGTATAGCTTGAAATACTTTCTAATGTTTTTCCCTTCCATCTACAGAACTCTCATTAGTGTATTTGTAGCCAGTCTGGTGGATGTGGACTCTCTCAGTTTGTGTCCAGGAATGTTTTAGTTTCACCCTCATTCTTGAAGGATAATTTCAGTGGGTAAAGTCTTGGTTGACTTCTTTTTTTTTTTTTTTTTCCCACCACTTTAAATCTGTATTTCCACTGTCTTCTGGCCTCCAATGGTTCTGAGGAGCTCTGGTGGTGTAGTGCCTAAGGTATTTGACTGCTGACCAGAAGGCTGGAAGTTCAAATCCACCAGCCACTCCTCAGAATGAAGGTTGCACAATCTACCTCTGTAGTGATACTGCCTCGGAAACCCAAGGAAAGGTCGCTATAAGTCAGATCTGACTCAACAGCAGTGAGTTTGGTTTTTTTTTTGAATCTTATTGGGGATACTTTTTATGTGATTGTTTGCTTCTCTCTCACTACTTTCAGTATTCTCTATTTTTAATTTTTGAGAACCTAACTATGATGTAATTGGTGTAGATCTCTCTGGGTTTATCCTGCTTGAGATTCTTTGAGTTTCTTGAATTATGGATTCATGGCCTTTGTTAGATTGGGGAAGTTTTGTGACTTTTTTTTTCCTTGAAATATTGTTTCTGTCTCTTTCTCTCTCTTGTCTCTTTTTATAATTCCCATGATGCATAGAGTAGGTCTCTTACTATTGTCCTATAATTCCATTAAAGTATGCTCAACCTTCCTGAGTCTCCATTCTTGTTACTCCTTGTTGTTGTTCTTTTTGTTATGTGCTGTCAAGTCTGACCCGACTCATAGCAACCCCTCCTTGGGTTTCCAAGGCGGTATCACTATGGAAGTAGATTGCCCAATGTGACGGTTATGTTTGTGTGTCAACTTGGCTGGGCCTGGTTGAGTGGTGGGGCAGCTGGTGGTAGTTATTCCCCATGATGAGACTGGCAATCAACCCCATGGTGGGATCTACCATAATCAGTTGAGTAGCTGCCTTTGGGATGTTGTCTGCTTCCTGTATATAAGCAGCAGCTTTGGGAATGATCTCTGGCATACAGCACACTTGAACTCTGCATGTAGCCATGTCATTGTTCAGCAGCCTGCCATACCCTGCCGACCGGGGGACTTACAATGGACTTAAATTAATGGCCTGTCATGTGGTTTGGTAACATCAGGACTGTGCCTTTTTACTTGTCAACCTTGGGCTTCTCAGCCTCACCAGCCAGTAGCTGTCTGAGTAAAGAAAAGCCTCCAGCTCCAGTGGGCAGGAGCTGGAGGCAGAGCTGAAGCCCAAGGCTGAGGGGCTTTCACCCAGCCCCTAGATCCTGGCACTTTGAACTTGGACTTAAAGCCTCCAAGCTGTAAGAGAATAAACTCCTGTTTGTTAAGGCCATCCCATTTGTGGTATATTCTTGTCAGAGTGGCACGAGGTAACCAGAACACCCAACCTTCCTTCCAAGGAGTGGCTGGTGGGTTTGACCCACCAGCCTTCTGGTTAGCAGTCAAGTGCCTTAGGCACTACGCTAGCAGAGCTCCCTGTTACTCTTTAGCATCTGAAATTTTAGCTATCTTATCCTCTAATTTGCTAATTCTTTCTTCTGCCTAACTAAATCTGTTGGTAAGTCCTCCTATTTTGTTTCTCATTTTAGTTATTGCCCTTTCAGTTACAAAACCCTTTTTTAAGATCCTCATTTTGTTCTTGCATTGTATTCTGTATTTCTTTTAGCTCTTTGTCTATGTTCTACCTTAGTTCTTTAAATATGTTTAATGTTGCTGTATTATCCCACCTCTAACCCACTGCCCTTGAGTCAGAACTGACTCACAGCGACCCCTCCTTGGGTTTCCGAGGCAGTATCACTTTGGAAGTAGATTGCCCAACCTTCCTTCTGAGGAGTGGCTGGTGGGTTTGAACTGCCAAACTTCTGGTTAGCAGTCAAATGCCTCAGGCACTACAGAGCTCCCTGCTGTATTATATTCTTCCTTTTTTTTTGGGGGGGCATTTTTTGGTCATCCCTTGATGTACTTTCACTCCCTTTGTCATGTTCATTTGGATGGGCCATTGTTTCTCTATTCTTTGTATGTCTTGTGATTTTTTTTTGTTGAGGCACTGGAATTTTTGAGGATGTTAACTGTCTCACTTTCTCTCAGTATTTGGTGTTTTTGTCCACATTACTCTCTGCAAGAAGCTCTTAGGTGGGTAAAGCTTTCAGCCTTTGCTTACCGTTTCCTCTCTCTTTCTGTGAAAGTTTGTTTTCCACCCCTAGTTTAACTGGGATTAGAAAGTTTCAGACATGATTCTTCAACATTTAGTCTCTCCCAAACACATCAGAAAATATTCTGTGGTGAGTTTGTCCATGAGCAGGCACCACCATTCAGGCAAGTTATTGTGTACTAATTAATCTGTCCGCAAGAGGGCATAGTTTCTTTAAATCATGTTTGCAATCAGAAAACCCACACCCAGTGAGCCCCCTTCAGGTCTACGTGTTACCCTCTAGTTTTGCTTGAGGTTTCCTTCCCTGTTCAGTAGGGCCTGCATGTATCTAAGCTGGCATTCAGGGGAAACACAAGCAGACTTTTCTTTGTTTCAGGAAGTGGAAGGGCTGACACTCCTCACAAGGACTTCTGAGAGATCTGTCTTGCTGGTTTCAGAGCCCCAGTGGACCTGTGGTGGTTGGGAGAGTAGTCTCCACTTAAGTGACCACCTCCTGACTCCACTGTACAGAACTTCCTATAGGAGTTTGTATCAGTCCAGCAGCCACAGTCACTGGTTGGGGGAGAGGCAGTCACACTCCAAAGAGAGGTCTGCCTTGTTGCTATCAGAACCCACCCCACAGTATGTTGACTGTGAGTCCATCCTCCACTTAAGACTCCCACTTCCTAACACAAAGCAGTCTCAGTCAGCAGTCCTTAGCACCAACTGGAAGTCAGGATAGACTAACCCTAATTGACACACAGGGAGGTTTTTCCTATTGATTTCAGAGACCAGAGCCATGGAGTACACAGGGAGGAGCATAGAGTGCTGACTATGGAAGCAGACTCCATTGCAGGGCCCTTCTGTAGCAATTCACATCAGGTTGCAGGTGACAATGTGCCTGTGGAAGAGGGGCTATCACTCTCCAAATGGACATCCAGGGAAGTCTGCCTTTTTATCAGAGTCCTTCCTGTAGTATGTTTGCGATAGGTATTGTTGTTGTTAGATGCTACTGAGTTGGTTCCAAATCATAGCAACCACATGTACAACAGAATGAAAAACTGCCTAGTCCTGCACCATCCTCATAATCGTTGCTCTCTTTGAGCCCATCGTTGAAGCCACTGTGTCAATCCATTTCATTGAGGGTCTTCCTCTTTTTTGCTGACCCTCTACTTTACCAATCTCCAGGGATTGGTCCCTCCTTATAACATGTCCAAAGTCCTTGTTTCTAAGAAGCATTCTCTTTGTATGTCTTCCAAGACAGATTTGTTTATTCTTCTGGCAGTTCATGGTATACTTAATAGTTTTCACCAATACCGTAATTCAAATGCATCAATTCTTCTTCAGTCTTCCTTACTCATTGTCCAGCTTTCAGATGCATATGAGGTGAAAGAAAATACCATGGCTTGAGTCCAGCACACCTTAGTCCTTAGAGTGACACCCAAGCCTCAAGTTACAATACTGAAAGATTCTATAGGCAAAATATTGAATGATGCAGGAAACATCAAAAGAAGATGGAAAAAATACAGAGTCTCTGTACCAAAAAGAACTGGTCAATGTTCATCCATTTTGTCGTTGTTGTTGTTATGTGCCATCGAGTCAAACCTGACTCATAGTGACCCCTCCCTGGGTTTCCGAGGCAGTATCACTATGGAAGTAGGATTGCCCAACCTTCCTTCTGAGGAGTGGCTGGCGGGTTTGAACCACCAGCCGTCTGGTTAGCAGGCAAGTGTCTTAGCCACTATGCTACCAGAGCTCCCTCATCCATTTTAGGAGGTGGCATATGATCAAGAACCAATGGTATTGAAGGAAGAAGTTGAAGCTGCACTGAAGGAACTGGCAAAGAACAAGGCTCCAGGAATTGATGGAATACCCATTGAGATGTTTCATCAAATAGATGTTACGCTGGAGGCACTCACTTGGCTACACCAAGAGATTTGGAAGGCAGCTACCTGGCCAAATGTCTGGAAAAGATCCATATTTATACCCATTCCAAAGAAAGGTGGTTGATCCCACAGAATGTGGAAATTATCAAAAAACATCATTAATATACATACAAGTGAAATCTTGCTGAAGATAATTAAAAAATGACTGCAGCAATATGTTGACAGAGAACTTCCAGAAATGCAAACTGGATTCAGAAGAGGACATGAAACTAGAGAGATCATTGCTGATGTCTGATGGATCTTGGGTCAAAGCAAAGAATACCAGAAAGATGTTGACTTATGTTTTATTGACTATGCAAAAGCATTCTACTGTATGGATCATGACAAATTATGGATAACATTGAAAAGAATGGGAATTTCAGAACTCTTGATTATGCTCATGAGGAACCTGTCTGTACATAGACCAGGAGGCTGTTGTTTGAACAGAACAAGGGGATACTGCATGTTTTAAAATCAGGAAGGGATTATGTCAAGGTTGTGTCCTTTCACCATACTTATTCAATCTGCATGCTGGGCAAATAATCTGAAAAGCTGGACTATATGAAGAGCATGGCATCAGGATTCGAGAAAGATTCATTAACAACCTGTGATATGCAGACAACATAACGTTGCTTGCTGAAAGTGAAGGTGACTGGAAGCACTTACTGAGGAAGATTCAATACTACAGTCTGCAGAATGGATTACATCTCAATAAAAAGAAAACTAAAATCCTCACAACTGGTCCAATAAGCAGCATCATGATAATGGAGAAAAGACTGAAGTTGTCAAAGATTTCATATTACTTGGTTCCACAGTTAACACCAATGGAAGCAGCAGTCAAGACATCAGATGATGAGACATCCAGTAAGATGGTGGAATAGGCGTACAAGCTACACAGACTCTCTTCAACAAAGAAAAGAGAAACCAATTGACAGAGATACAGAAGATAATTCTGGAGCCCTGGGCTTTGAAAGGAAGTATACAGAGGTAGATTAGCACTAACTAGTGGAAAAACCTGAATGAAAACAGTTAAGTATGGAGATAGATGGAGCTGCAGACTGTCAGCTACTCTGATGGCATCAATAGCCTGAATATTTCCAAGTGGTATTAGGACCTGAGACTTGACCTAAAGATCAGCCCTAGTCACCAAAGACTGCAGGAATGAACGTGCTTGTGGCCAATGACTAGGAAGGGAAACAGGAGAGAGGGAGACAACCTGAGCTGTGGACTTTCGACTGTCCAGAGGATGCAGCCATTTTGACTTTTTACAAGCAATGGTCATTTTGGATATTTAAAGTGACCAAAGGTGCAGCCATTTTGAATGTTTACAAGCAGTGGCCATTCTGGATATTTAAAGTGACCAAGGGTACAGTCATTTTGAATGCTTGCAAAAGGTAGCCATTTTGGATATTTAAAGTGACAGCATTCTCATTCAGATTCCAAGGACCTAAGAATAGGCTCTTTTTGCTCAGGATGGCAGGGCCATAGGGGAGGCTGATGACTAGAAAGGGGACAGATGGTGAGTGTATAAGTGCTGCCAAATAGTGACTAGAAGAGCTCAGTAACCTGCTTACTTAGATAACATCAAAATAAAACAAAGAAAATTAAAATCTTTGGCAAATCACTCCAACATACAATCACCAATTAAATATAAATACGAAAATGTCACAATGTCTTGGAAACAACAGAGCATCACAGCCCACACAAAGAAGTAAGATAAAGAAGGGCAAATAAAGGACCAGGACACAGACCCAGAACACATCCCTGAAGAAGCAGCAGCATTGGAACTCCCTGATAAGGAATCCCGAAGAATTATATTTAGGTACCTTCAAGGGATTGAGAGACAGATCAAAGAAAATATTGCCAAAATTAAGATAAACACAGAGAAAACCCTAGAACAATTTCAATATAAGAACAAAATGACAAAATAAATGAAAAATTAGAACTGACACAAAATCTCCAGATAGAAATACAAAAGACTAATACTAAATTCTCAGAAATAACACGTTGAATAGGCAAAGGAGTAGAACTGAATCAATGGAAGACAGAATTAGTGAGATTGAAGGCAAATACCTCAATACTTCCTTGGAAAGGGGTCAATCAGAAAAAAGATCAAAACAAAATGAAGAAACTCTAAGGTTCACGTGGAATATGATGAAAAGGAATAACCTACATGTAATCAGAATTCCAGAACAGGAAGAGACAAATAAAACCATGGAAACAATTGTCAAAGATTTGTTGGAAGAGAATTTCCCAGGTATGGTGAAGGATGAGAATATATTGATTCAAGAAGTCCAATGAACCCCAAACAGGATTGACCCCAAAAGAAAATCACCAAGACATATCATCATCAAACTCACCAAAACCAAAGACAAGCAAAGAATCCTGAAAGCAGCATGGGAAAAAGAAAAGTTACCTACAAGGGGCAACCAGTAAGACTAAGCTTGGATTTCTTGGCAGAAACTGCAGGCATGCAGATGGTATGAAGACAATAGGATGATATATATAAAACCCTGAAAGAAAAAAATTGCCAACAAATAATTATATACCTAGCAAATTGTCCCTCAAATATGATGGTGGAATTACGACATTTCCAGATAAGCAAAAATTAAGAAAATCGTTAAAACCAGACCAACCTTATAAGAGATGCTAAAAGGAGTCCTTTGGACAGAGAACCAACAGCAAACAACAACTGACCATTAACACACATGATGACATAACCCAGAAACCAATGCAGTTATGGAAGTACCCAAACTAAATAAGCCTACAAGATTGTAAACAGGGAACCAGAGACATCAATTGGCAAATGAAGACAACTACAAACAAAAAAGAGGGGAAAAATTGCATAGTTACAGAATTTCTAAATGGTAGGGAAATCAAGACAACTGCAAGATAGAACAGACTGTTCTAAACTTGGGAAGAAAATTATAAATCACAGGGTAACTGCAAAGAAAAATGATAAACCTTCATATCAAAATAAAAAAGAGGACAAGCACAAAATATTTAGAAAATACTAAAACAACAGCAATGAAAGAAGTGATAACACAATTCATAAATGAAACGAGCTCAGCACAGAAAATTATATAGAACAAAGAAATCAGCAACACCATGAAAAAACACATAACAAAATGACAGCAACAAAGCTATACTTCTCAATAATTACACTGGATGTCGATGAATTAAATGCACCACTCAAGATGGAGAGTTGCAGACTGGATAAGAAAATATAACCTATCAATATGCTGACTACAAGAGACACACTTTAGAGACAAAGACAAAAATAGACTAAAAATCAAAAGCTGGAAAAAAGATATATCAAGCAAATTGCAATCATAAAAGAGCAGGACTGGCAATATTAATTTCTGATAAAATTGGCTTTAAGACAAAAACCACCATAAGAGACAAGGAAAAAGACTATATAATGAAAGGATCAATTGAACAAAAGTTCATAACAATAATAAATATCTAGGGACCCAATGAAAGAGCCCCAAAATATATAAACAAGACTCTAACAGAACTGAAAAGATAAAGAGATGACTCCACAATCATAATAGAAGACTTTAATACACCACTTCCAATGAAAGATAGAACTGGAAAGAAACTCAACAAAGACACAGAAAAACTAAACAATACAATCCACCAATTTGACTTTACAGACATCTACAGAGCACTTCACCCAACAACAGCACAATATACATTCTTTTCCAGAGCACATGGAACATTCTCCAGGATAGACCGTATGTTAGGCCACAAAGCAAGCCTCAATAAATTTAAAAACATTGAAATACTGCAAAGCATCTTCTCAGATCACAATGCAGTACAATTAGAAATCAACAATAGGAAGATGAATGGAAAAAGAACAAACACAGGAAACTGAGTAACACCTTCCTTGAAAATGGGTAATAGAAGAAATAAAAAATTCCTTGAATCAAATGAGAATGAAAACACAACATACTAAAATCTTTGGGACACAGCAAAAGCAGTGATCAGAGGCCAATTTATAGCAATAAATGCATACCTCAAAAAAGAAGAAAGAGCTAAAATC
>NW_006921626.1:11156012-11157530 GCF_000298275.1 Orycteropus afer afer | reverse complement strand
ATGAATATAGATGCAAAAATCTTCAAAAGAATCCCAGCCAATAGACTCCAACAACATATCAAAAAAATAATACATTATGACCAAGTGGGGTTCATACCAGGTATGCAAGGATGGTTCAACATTAGAAAAACAATCAATGTCATCCATTACATAAAGAAAACAAAGGATAATTACCACATGATCATATCAATCAATGCAGAAAAGGCATTTGATAAAATCCAACACCCTTTCCTGATCAAAACTCTCAGCAAAATCAGAACAGAAGGAGAATTCTTCACCATAATAAAGGGCATCTATGCAAAACCAATAGCCAACATTATTTTAAACAGAGAGAGACTGAAACCATTCCCCTTGTGAACAGGAACCAGACAAGGATGCCCTCTATCACCACTTCTATTCAACACTGTTTTGAAAGTCCCAGCCAGGGCACTAAGGTAAGACAGGGAAATCAAAGGCATCCAGACTGGTAAGAAAGAAGTAAAACTATCCTGATTTGCTGTTTGTATGATCCTATACATAGAAAAAAACAAGAACAAAACTACTGGAACTAATCAAGAGATTTAGCACAGTGGCGGGATACAAGATCAACATACAAAAATCAGTTGGATTCCTCTACACTAGCAAAGAGATTGCTGAAAAGGAAATAAGCACACCAATACCATTTACAATAGCTACCAAAAATTAAAATACTTGGGAATAAATCTCACTAGGGACACAAAAGACCTGTAGAAAGAAAACTACAAGTCACTACTCCAAGAAACCTTAAAAGATCTACATAAATGGAAAAATATACCATGCTTGTGGATAGGAAGATTGAACATTGTGAAACTATCAATACTGCCCAAAGCAATCTATACATTCAATGCAATCCCAATCCAGATCCCATCAGCATTCTTTAGGATATAGAAAAACCAATCACTAATTTTATATGGAATATAAGAAGAAGCAAAGCGCTATTGAAGAACAAAGAAGGAAGTCTCACACTCAAAACTTACTAAACAGCCACAGTAGTCTCAACAGCCTGGTACTGGTACAGCAACAGACACATAGACCACATACAAAAATGCAAAACACACTGCCTTCGAGTTGGATCTGACTCATAGTGACCCCTCCTTGGGTTTCCGAGGCATTATCGCTAGGGAATTAGATTGCTCAACCTTCCTTCCAAGGAGTGGCTGGTGGGTTTGAATCTCCAGCCTTCTGGTTAGCAGTCAAATGCCTTAGGCACTACACCACCAGAGGTCCTACACATAGACCATTGGAAGATGAACCACTGGAATTGAGAACCCAGAAATAGATCCACTGACCTATGGTCAGCTAATTTTTTTTTTTTTTTCGCCTGACACAAGCCATAATATTTTCTTTTTTTATTATTGTGATTTGGGTGAAGATTTACAGAGCAAATTCACTTTCCATATAGCAGTTTACATACACTTTGTCTCATGACATTGACCACAGTTTACCACAATGCAACAGCTTCCCTCCCACTTCCTCCACATAGTTACCTCTTCCCAGTGT
>NW_006921626.1:11133649-11152362 GCF_000298275.1 Orycteropus afer afer | reverse complement strand
TCCATTTCTATATCCTTCCCTTCAAGGCTCAGGGGTCCAGGATTATCTTCTGTGTCTGTGTTAATTGGTTTCCCTTTTCTTTGTTGAATAGAGTCTGGGCAGTCTTTCTGCCTAGTCCGCCATCTTGCCAGAACCCTGGTCAGCTGATTTTTGACAAAGGGCTGAAATCCATTAAATGGGCAAGAGGTGGTCTCTTTAACAAATGGTGCTGCCAAAACTGGATATCCAGCCTTTCAATGCTGCGGCTGCAACCATATATATGCTCAGGCTTCAGAAGAGGCTTGCCTCCAGTGCCCTCTGCTGTGGCAAGAAAAAGGTCTGGTTAGACCCCAATGAGACCAATGAAATAGCCAATGCCCACTGTCGTCAGAAAATCTAGGAACTGATCAAAGATGGCCTGATCATCCGCAAGCCTGTGACTGTCCATTCTTGGGCTTGATGCCAGAAAAATACCTTAGCCTGCCTGAAGGGAAGGCATATGAGCATATGTAAGCAAATGGGTACTGCCAATACCCAAATGCCCGAGAAGGTGACCTGGATGAGGAGGATGAAAATTCTGCGTTGGCTGCTCAGAAAATACTGTGAATCTAAGAAGACTGACCACCACACATACCTGTACCTGAAAGTGAAGGGGAACATGTTCAAGAACAAGTAGATTCTCATGGAACACATCCACAAGCTGAAGGCAGAGAAGGCCCACAAGAAGCTCCTGGCTGACCAAGCTGAGGCCCGTAGGTCTAAGACCAAGGAAGCACAGAAGCACCATGAGGAGTGGCTGCGGGCCAAGAAAGAAGAGATCATCAAGACTCTGTCCAAGGAGGAAGAGACCAAAAAATAAAGCTCCCCCTTTCTTGTCTGTACATAGTGGCCTCAGCAGTTATATAGATCAATCATTCAATAAAATAAGCCTTTATCTGTCTGCAAAAATAAACAAAAAACTTGATATCCATTTGCAGGAAAATGAAACAAGATATGGACCTCACACCATAGACAAAAACTAACTTCAGATGGATCAAAGACTTAAATTTGAAACCTAAAACTATAAAGTTGCTCAGGTAAGAAATAGAGGCAAATTTAGGGGCCCTCATTTATGGCATAAATAGACTGTCAGGCATGACCCAAAATGCAGAAACAGCAGAAGATAAACTAGATTAACGGGACCTTCTAAAAATTAAATTTTTATGTGTTTCCAAAGACTTCTCAAAAAGAGTAAAAAGAGAACCTACAGATTGGGAAAAAAGTATTCAGCAACGA
This sequence comes from Orycteropus afer afer, assembly GCF_000298275.1. Lineage (NCBI taxonomy): Eukaryota > Metazoa > Chordata > Mammalia > Tubulidentata > Orycteropodidae > Orycteropus > Orycteropus afer. Next base: position 11,151,108 of record NW_006921626.1, on the reverse strand, counting down.
CATATCTGACAAGGGACTTATGTCTAAAATTATAGAAAACTCCAACATTCAACAACAAAAAGAGTAACAATCCAGTTAAAAGCATGGGCAGAAGACATGAATAGATACCTCACCAAAGAGGATATTCAAGTGGCCAGCAAACACAGGAAGAAACGCTCATGATCATTAGCCATCCGAGAGATGCAAATCAAAACAGCAATGAGATACCATCTTACCCCAGCACTAATGGCAAAGTTCAACAATACAGAAAATAACAAATGCTAATGAGGATGCAGAGAGACTGGGATTCTCACACATTGCAGGTGAGACTGTCAAATGATACAAATGATACTGTCAAATGATACAAATGATACTGTCAATTTCTTAAAAAGCTGGAATTAGAAATACCATTTGGTCCAGCAATCCCATCACTAGGTATATATCCTAAAGAAGTGAAAGCCAGGACAATAACAGATATATGCACTCCCATGTTCATCGTAGCATTATATACAACAGCAAAAAGATGGGAACAACCTACATGGCCATCAACAGAAGAATGAATAACCAAACTGTGGTACATACACACAATGGAATGCTATGCAGCACTAAAGAATAATGTAGAAATCTGCAAAACACTGCATAACATGGATGAACTTGTTGGACATTATGTTGAGTGAAATAAGTCAATCACAGAAGGATAAATATAGTATTAGTTCATTATTGTAAAAAGTCAAGGAAAGGTTCATATATGGAAGGAAAATTCCTTCATTTGTTACCAGGGGTAGGAGGGGAGGGAAGAGAACACTGCAAAAAATAAATAAATAAAATAAGCATTGAATCATGATACTTTAGTTTTGTGTATTTCACTGTACATAAATTATATTTCAATAAAATGTATATAAAAAAAGACATCAGATTATGTATTACACTGGGCAATCTGCTGCCAAAGGATCTCTTTAAAGTGCTAAAGAACAAAGATGTCTTTTTGAAAACTAAGGTGTGCCTAACCCAAGCATGGTATTTTCAATCGCCTCATATGCATATGAGAGCTGGACAATGAATAAGGTAAACTGGAGAAGAGTTGAATGCTTTTGAGTTGTGGTGTTGGCAAAGAATACTGAAAGTACAATGGACTGCCAGAAAAACTAACAAATCTTTCCTGGATGAAGTGCAGCTGGAACGTTCTTTGGAAGTTAGACTAGCCAGACTTTGTCTCATCTACTTTGTTCATGTGGTCAGAAAGGACCATAACCTGGAGAAGAATATCATGCTTGGTAAATTGGAGGGTCAACAAAAAAGGGGAAGGCCCTCATCAAGATGTATTCACACAGTGGCTGCAATGATGGACTCAGGTATAACAGGTATTGTGAGGTTGGCACAGGACCAGGCAATGTTTTGTTTTGTTGTACACAGGGTCACTGTGAGTCAGAGCTGACTCGATGGAACCTAACAACCACCACCACCACCTCCACAAGGATGCCATGTATCTTATTTACATTATTAACAAACTATTCATTTCTCTTGGTGGACCCCAAGCACCTTATATTTGCATAGCTCCACCCAGTCATCTGTTGGGAATCACAAAGTCCGTGGCTAGAAGAGCCTAACTCACTACCATCAAGTCCATTTAACTCATAGTGACCCCTCCTTGGGTTTCCAAGGCAGTATCTCTATGGAAGTAGATTGCCCAATTTTCCTTCGGAGGAGTGACTAGAAGAGCCACACCACACAATTCACTGCACCACGGACTCAGTTCCTAGTCTGGCATTGGCCGGGCAAGGAAAGTCAAAGCTGCCACACCTGGTCACACATTCTCTGGACACTGCTGGCCAAGCCTCCTGACCCTGCCTTCCTAAACTGCTCTGGACTCCATTTCTCCCCTTAAGGGCTTCTGTCTGATCCTTCCTGTCCCAACTGCTCCTTGTGGACCAGCAACCAGCTAGACTTAATGCTGATTGGCTCAGACTCCTCCAGTTTCACTGATGTATCCCTTGAGGCCCTCACCATCAGCTCTGTCAAGTGCTGAGGACATCTACCAACTGGCCTGCATAAATTACAGACTTCTCAGCCTGCCCACCGAAGAAATTCTTCCTGCTTTGATCTAACAGAAAAACTGCACCTGCACAACACCATGAGGACGATGTTCCCTTACATCTGAATTTATAGGGGACCAGTCTTGTTTCTGCATGAGAAGGAAACAAGGGAAAAAAATGACAGAATGGGCTTAGCTTATGCTCTGTGGTCCTGCCCTCCACCTTGCCTCCTCTAGCCCACTTCTCTAAGCAACACCATTACCTAGCAGAAGACCCCACCCCCAGAGTTTTGGATTTAGTAGGTCTCAGAGGGCACTGTTGTTGTTATGTGCCATCGAGTCAGCCCCAACTCATAGTGACCCCTCCTTGGGTTGCTGAGGCAGTATCACTACAGAAGTAGACTGCCCAACCTTCCTTCTGAGGAGTGGCTGGTGGGTTTGAACTGCCAGCTTTCTAGTTACCAGTCAAGTGCCTTAGGCACCATGCTATCAGAGCTCCTCAGAGGGCACTAAGATTATGTATTTCTAAGGAGTTCATATGCAGGAGGTGTGGGAAGAGCTGGGGCCAAGACAGAGCTGTGGGAACCTAAGTAAGGGCAGGCAGACAGGCCAGGCACCCAAACCCAGGAGATGGGGGAGGAGCTGGGGATGAGACAGAGCCAAGGGATCCAGGTAAGGGGAGGGAGACAGGCCACACACCCAAGGTGCAGGAAGTGGGAAGAGGGAAGCCAGGGACGATAGAGCCATGGGAACCAGGTAAGGGGAGGGCAGAGAGGTTTCAAACAGCTAAGGAAGACAAACTTGTCTGTCAGTTTGTCGTACTGTGGTGGTATGTGTCTGTGAGGCTTGAGGCTGTGCCACCGGTGTCTCAAATGCCAGTAGGGTTGCACATGGTGGACAGGTTTCAATGCAGCTTACAGACTGGAACACTTTATGAATAGCAGAGAAACACTGTCTGATACATTACTGGGCAACTTTATGAATAACCCTGAAACATTGTCTGATACAGTACAGGAAGACCAGCTCCTTAGGTTGGAAGGCACTCAAAATAGGAGTGGGAAAGAGCTGCACCATAAGAGTAGAACCAACCTTAATGATACAGATAAAGTAAAGCTTTTGAGACCTCCATTTGCTGATGTGACATGACTCAATTTGAGGAGAACGGCTGCAAACATCCATTAATAATCGGAACATGGAATGTACAAAGTGTGAATCTAGGAAAATTGGACATTGTCAAAAATGAAATGGAACGCATAAAGATTGATATCCTAGGCATTAGTGAGCTGAAATGTACTGGTTTGGGACATTTTTAATCAGACAACCATAGGATCTACTACGCCGGGAATGAAAGTTTGAAGAGGAATGGTATGCCATTCATCATCACAAAGGATGTTTCAAGATCTGTCCTGAAGTATACTGCTGTCTGTGACAGGATAATATCCATATGCCTACAAGGAAGACCAGTTAATACTACAATTATTCAAATTATGCACCAGCCATCAAAGTCAAAGATGAGCAAATTGAAGATTTTTACCAACTTCTGCAGTCTGAAATTGACCAAATATGTAATCAAGATGTGTTAATTATCACTGGTTACTGGAACATGAAAGTTGGAAATGAAGAATCACTGGTAGTTGGAAAATTTGCCTTGGTGACAGAAATAACGCTGGAGACTGCATGATAGAATTTTGTAAGACCAATGAATTATTCATTGCAAATACCTCTTTTCAACAACACAAATAGCAGCTATACACACGGACATCACCAGATGGAGTACACAGGAATCAGACTGATTACATCTTTGGCAAGAGGTGATGGAAAAGCTCAATATCTTTAGCCAAAACCAGGCCAGAAGCTGGTTGTAGAACAGACCATCAACTGCTTACATTCAAGTCAAAGCTGAAGACCATTAAAACAAATCCATGAGAGCCACAATATGACCTTGAATATATCTCTCCTGAATTTAGACACCATCTAAATAGATTTGATGCATTGAACACCAGTGACCAAAAACCAGAAGAACTGTGGGATGACATCAAGAACATCATCCATGAAGAAAGCAAGAGTTCATTAAAGATGAGAAAAGAGAAAAAAACAAAATGGTTATGAGAAGAGACTCTGAAAATTGCCCTTGAGCACAGAGTAGCTAAAGCAAATGGAAGGAATGGCAAGATAAAAAAGCTGAATAGAAGACTTCAAAGAGCAGCTCCAGCAGACAAAGCCAATTAGTATAATGAAATATGCAAAGACCTGGAGTTAGAAAACCAAAAGGGAAGAACACACTTGGCATTTCTCAAGGTAGAAGAACTGAGGAAAAAATTTAAGCCTCGTATTGCAATACTGAAAGATCTACAGACAAAATATTGAATGATACAGGAAACATCAAAAGAAGATGGAAGGAATACACAGAGTCACTGTACCAAAAAGAATTGGTCGATCTTCATTTCAGGAGGTGGCATATGATCAAGAACCAATGGTTTTGAAGGAAGTTGAAGCTGCACTGAAAGAATTGGTGAAGAACAAGGCTCCAGGAATTGATGGAATATCCTTTGAGATGTTTCAACAAACAGATGCCCCATTGGAGGCACTCACTCAGTTATGCCAAGAGATTTGGAAGACAGCTACTTGGCCAACTGACTGAAAGAGATCCATATTTGTACCCATTCCAAAGAAAGGTGATCCCACAGAATGTGGAAATTATCAAACAATATCATTAATATCGCATGCAAGTAAAATCTTACTGAAGATAATTCAGAAAGGATCACAGCAGTATTTTGATAGAGAATTTCCAGAAATGCAAGGTGGATTCAGAAGAGGATGCAGAATGAGGGATATCATTGCTGGTATCAGATGGATCTTGGCCCAAAGAAAAGAATACCTGAAAGATGTTTACTTATGTTTTATTGTCTATGCCAGGCAATTGATTGTGTGGATCATAACAAATTGTGGTTAACACTGAGAAGAATGGGAATTCCAGAACACTTAATGGTACTCATGAAGAACTTCAGAAGGCTGTTGTTTAAACAGAACAAAGGGACACTGCTTGGTTTAAAATCAAGAAGGGAGTGTGTCAGGGTTGTATCCTTTCACCATACTTATTCAATCTATATGCTGAGCAAACAGTTTGAGAAGCTGGACTACATGAAGAAGAACGTGGCATCAAGATCAGAGGAAGAATCATTAACAACCTGCAACATGCTAACGACACAACTTTGCTTGCTGAAACTGAGGATGATGTGAGGCACTGAAGAATACAGTCTGCAGTATGGCTTACATCTTAATATAAAGAAAACAAAAATCCTCACAACTGGACCTATAAGCAGCATCACGATAAATGGAGAAAAGATTGAGGTTGTCAAAGACTTCACATTGCTTGGTTCTACAATTGGTGCCAGTGGAAGCAGCAGTCAGGACATTAGATGATGTATAGCACTGGGCAAATCGGCTGCAAAGGACCTCTTTCAAGTGCTGGAGAACAAAGCTATCTCCTTGAGGACTAAGGTGTGCCTGACACAAGCCATGGTTTTTTCAGTCACCTGATATGCATGTGAGAGCTGGACAATGAATAAGGAAGACGGAAGAAGAATTGATGCTTTTGAGTTGTGGTGCTGGCGAAGAATGTTGAGAGTATCAGGGACTGCTAAAAGAACTAACAGGTCTGTCCTGGAGGAAGTGCAGCCAGAATGCTTCTTGGAGGCGAGAATGGCCAGACTGCATCCGACCTCCTTTGGTCACGTTGTCAGAAAGGACCATTCATTGGAGCAGAATGTCATGCTTGGTAAGGTGGATGGTCAACAAAGGAGTGGAAGGCCCTCAATGAGATGTATTGACACAGTGGCCGTGGCAATGGGCTCAAGTGTAGCTAGGATCATGGAGCTGGCACAGGACCGGGCAGTGTTTCATTCTGCTGTGCATAGGGTCACTATGAGTCGGAAGCGACTAGAAGGCACCTAACAACAACAAGGAGTTCTCACTCAGGTGAACCCCTGAGAGCCTTGCTTCTCAGGTGTGATCTCTGGAACAGCTTTACCAGCATCACCTAGGACCTTTTTTAGAGCTCCAGAATTTTGGCCCCACATCCAGTAATCCAGTCAACCAACTTATACTGACCCCATGTGTGTCTGAGCAGAACTATGCTCCATAGAGTTTTTAATGGCTGATTTTTTTTCAAGCAGATTGCCAGGCCTTTCTTCTGTGGCACCTGTGGGTGGACTTGAACGTCCAACCTTTCAGTGAGCATCAGAGGGCATTACCATTTGTACCCATGGACTACTGAACTAGAAATCTGCATTTTAACAAGGCTCTTGGGTGATTTATATGCACATTAAAGTTTGAGAACAAGCTGTTCAGCACTGGTTCTCAAAATAGGGCCTTCCAACCACCCTATTGGAAGCTCTGGCAGGGTAGTGCCTAAAGTATTTGACTGCTAACCAGAGGCTGGCAGTTCAAACCCACCAGCCACTCCTTGGAAGGAAGGTTGGGCAATCTACTTCCATAGTGATACCACCTCAGAAACCCAAGGAGGGGTTGCTATGAGTCAGATATGACTGGACAGCAGTGAGTTTGGTTTTTGGTTTGGAACCACCCTATTAGGATCACCTAGGGCACTGCTTAAAATGCAGATTTCCGATTACTGAGATAGAATCTCTGGGCAAGGAATCTGCATTTCTCAGAAGCATCCCAGGTGATTTATTAAATACTTAAGCTTGAGGTTCACAGACCAAAGGTTTGAAGAGAACAAGAGGCAGCAGCTTCCTTTCTGAAGGCCCTAGGTCCAGTCCTCATCCTCAGTCCTTGAGCTGGTTGTGGGCCTTCCCCCTCGTAGTTAAATTCCTGTGCATACAGAGCCTTGCACACCCACTAAGGCTTAAGGGTATAGAGTCTGGGGTAAGCAGTATTTGCTGACTCCCCCATCTCCCAGCCACTACCACTGCTATGTGGGGGAGACACCCACAAGTATGAGGCTCCTTAGCCCCATGGCTGGCATTCTCTAACCTGGGATGAAAGTCACCGCTCTAGCACCTTCCACCTCCAGAATCCCAAAGCCTCCTGTCCTGTCCTCCCCAGCCTCTCCTCTAAGGCCACCTCTTCCCTCCACCCCCACAGGCCCTTTCAACCTGTCTCTGGCCTTCCTGGCTCAAGAGCTCTTTCTCAATCTGGGAGGTGATTGGTTCTTTTTAGGACCAAACCATTGGGTTCCAGGCCTTGCCCTGCCCACACCTTCCAGCCTGCTTTTTATCACTATTTTCATGCAGAGTCAAGACACACTTGAATTTCTAAAGCCTCTCTGCCAGTTTCCTCACACATTTGGTAAATTACTGAACAATCTAAGAGCCCACTCGGGGGAGGAGGTGAGAATAAAAGCACACTCTCAAATAATGCCATATTTTTAAAGGGACAAAATTCTCCTACAACTTGCTAGCAATTCAGAGACATCACATGTTAACACTTCCAGCTACCTACTCCTTTTCTTTTTTTCTTTAAGCCAGGAATGATGAGAGTAGGAATCTTGTTCACAATATAGGGAGTGATTAGGCAAAAAGTTCAGATTTGTTTGAGAAGAGAGGCTCCAAGGGAAGGAAATGTTCCAGAATGAGGAGGGCAGAGAGGTTAGGAGTTTAACAAGCCTTATTCTAATGTTGAAGAGACCCACTTAGGCACTCATTTCAGTAAATATTTATTATAAGCAGTTGTTAGGTACCGAATGCAAAGCAGTCAAGTGAGGGGAAACTGCAATCTAAGTGATTATGTATAGCAGAGATTCTGCACCATAGCAAAAATGGGGCCCAATGCTCTGGCCAGAGGTACCACAGAAGCAACACAATACAGGAAGAAAGGAGAGAAGACAACATTAATTCTAAGTGAGGGAATGAGGACGCACTCCTTCCAGGAGTCTCCCTTCATGTTGAGACTTAAAGGGAGAGTTGTATTAGGGAGGGCAACACATTGAGGCAAAGGGCATTCCCAAGGCCTTCCAACCACCCTATCAGATTCATCAATCATGGAGGTGATTGAGATAGTCCCTTTTTTTCTCTATGCCATGGAGAGAAATCTCTGCTCCACCTGACACTTCACTCACAAATCTTCCACAGAAATGACACTGGGACTGGAAATCCTTTATACGAACTTCTTTCTACACCTGAGAATTTTCCAGAGAACACCAGGTTTTATTATTTACTCAATTCTGACTCATGACCACCCTGTGTGTGTCAGAGTAGAACTGTGCCCCACAGGGTTTTAAAATGGATGATTTTTTGGAAATAGATAGCCAGGCCTTGCTTCAAAGGCACCTCTGGGTGGACTCAACCCTCCAGCCTTTTGGTTAGCAACTAAGTGTGTTAAATATTTGCATCACTCAGAGACTTCTTCTAGGGAATGTTGCTGTTGTTATGTGCCATGGAGTTGGATCCAACTCATAGCGACCCCTCCTTGGGTTTCCAAAGCAGTATCACTACGGAAGTAGATTGCCCAAACTTCCTTCCGAGGAGCAGCTGGTGGATTTGAACCGCCAGCCTTCTGGTTAGCAATCAAGTGCCTTAGGCACTACGCTACCAGAATAGTCATGATGATTTCACCTGATCAGGGAAGATCACAGTGGCAGAAAGGGGGCCAAGGGTAGAAACAAGTCATCTTCTGCAATTATTTTTGTTCACAGATTGAACAGCAAGTTTTGCACATGGTCAATTCCCATTAGTGTTGACACTGGAGTACCCTAAGTTCACCACTGAATATAGGCATAGCTGCTGACCCTGCCCTCCCCTTTCTGACTGTCCCATCCTCAGTGCCTTCTGGGAGCTGGGAATGAAGGGAAGGAAACCCATCTCTTGTTAAGTGAGAGGGAAAGAAGGTTGGTTCTAAACCTCAAGGCCACGCCTTCCTTTCTGCTCTCCCCAGGTGCTGTTTGCATGAGAGGCCTTTGTTGTCTTTTATGTGACAAGATCCCACTGTGTTTAGAGGATGATATTTATCTCATTGCATCAGGAATGGGCCTTAATAGAAGGAGCTCTGGTGGCCTAGTGGCTAAGGCATTTCACTGCTAACCAGAAGGTTGGCAATTCGAACTCACCAGCCACTCCATGGAAGGAAGACTGGGCAATCTACTTCTGTAAAGATTTACTGCCTTGGAAACTCAAAGAGGGTCACTATGAGTCACAGTCAACTCAATGGCAGTGAGTTTGGTTTTTGGTTTGAGTCTTAGCCTATTAAGGAGCTCTGGTGGTACAGTGGTTAAAGCATACCAAAAGGTTGGTAGCTTAAACTGACCAGGCACTCTGCAGAAGAAAGATGAGGCAATCTGCTCCATAAAGATTTACAGCTTTGGAAACTTTAGGGCAATTCTACCATATTCTACAGGCTCTCCAAGTGTCAGAATCAACTTCATGGCAGTGTGTTTGACTTTTTTGATTTAGTCTCCAACAGCACCATTAGCTTCCAAAGGAGAACCTTTTCCAGGATAAAAACAGATGTTTATCTTAACAGTTATTAAATGGTGTTAATTACCTGTTACATTCAGCAGGTTGGAATAATTTTTCTCCAAACAAGCAAAAAGGGAGGGAGAAGAATGAGGCATCAATATGGGCATCTGGGAAAGGAGAGCAAACTGCCATTACCACCATCAGTGAATGTTCCTTGAGCGCTGACTGGCACAGCCACACAGATGTGGGCAGTTTGCTTTAGTCATGAGCCAGATCCTAATACGCAGAAATGGAACAGAGGAGTATGCCCTCACCGACTCCCAGGTGGAGAATGCCACAAATGAATATGTGTTTAGCCAAAGTCTCACTGATGTTACTATTAGCTGGATTGCACCAAACTTTGCCAGGAGTTTGATTTCACAAATAAATTAACATTTTGGAGAAAAAAATTAAATGATTAAATGATTCTGTAACTTTGGCTTACAACAAGGACTTGAGTAGCAGTGTCTTAGTGAAAATAGTACTAGATAAAGGACTTGAGTTCCACTCCTGGCTTTTAAAAAGTGATAGAACCTTGGTTTTTTAATTTTTTATTGTAGTTTGGGTGAAATTTTACAGAGCAAATTAGTTTTGCATTCAACAATTTATATGCATTTCGTTTGGTGACATTGATTTCAATCCCCTCAGTGTAACAGTACTCGTACCACATTCAACTTCCTTCCTGCCTTTTGAGCTTTGTTTCAGGGCAAATGCTGCCCTTCTGCTCTCCTGTGGTTGATTGTTCTAAGGAGTACAACTCCTCCCTGGAGTTAACATTCACTTTATAGGCCTGTCTACTGTTTGGCTGAAAGTTGATCCGTAAGGGGTGAGTTCAGTTCCAGGTTTGAAGGATGTCAAAGGGCCACAGTCTCAGGGGTTCTACCAGTCTCTATTAGACCAATAACCCTGGTCTTTTATGATTTTGAATTTTGTTCTACATGTTCTTTTTTTCTCTCTCTCTCTGTCCAGGACTGTCTGTTGTGTTATTGATCAGAATGGTTGATAGTAGTCACTGGATACCATCTAGTTCTTCCTGTCTCAGGGTTATGGAGACTGTGGTTTGCATGGTCCCCTAGTCCCGTGGACTAATTGTTTCCTTGAGTCTGATTTTCTTCGCTCTACTTTGCTCCTAACAGGGAAAGACTAATAGTTGCACCTTAGATGGCTGCTCATAAGCTTTTAAGATCTCAGTTGCTCCACACCAAAGTAGAATGTAGAACAAGGTCTTTATGGACCATGTTAAGCCAACTGACCTAGATGTTCCCCAAGGCTGTGATCCTAAGTCCCCAAGTCCAGTGACCTGTTCTCTTAAGGTTTTGGTTATGGCTAAGATGTTTGCAAAACTTGGGCAATCTACTTAATCTCGATGGGCTCAGTTTCTTCAACCATTAAATGGGAATAATAATAGTATCAACGTCATAGGATTATTATTAGTCTTAAATGAGTTAATACATTAAAGATCTTAAAACAATATCTGGCACATAGTAATACTCTGGAAATAATAACCATTAACTGTTTTTGTTTTTGTTTTTGTTTTAAAAAGGGGGAATTCTGGTAGCGTAGTGCCAAAGGCAATTCGACTGCTAACCAGAAGGCTGGAGGTTCAAACTTATCAACCACTCCTCAGAAGGAAGATTGGGCAGTCTACTTCTATAGTGATACTGCCCCGGAAACCCAAGGAGGGGTCGCTATGAATCGGATCCGACTCGAAACCAGTGAGTTTGTTTTTAGGTATCTGTAAAAAGAGGCATTTGACCTACATAATCTGTACTGTCATTTTCAGCTCATATATTCCATATACCTTATTTTAAAAACAGCAATTAAACTCCTTTGAAAATTAAAGCAATATATCTTTTCTTTCCCTCTCAAGTCTATTTCCAGTGCTTGCAAATTTTAAAACTTCTCTCCCTCCACTAATTTCTGTTCCCAGAAATACCATGTGTTCTGGGGCTTCTTACCATTTTGTGTGTCAACAATAACTACTTCTCAGGAATAAACCCACCCATGCTCTGGAAGTATGATTTTCCCATCTCTCTGGACTCACCAAGTACGTGTGTACATATCTGCGATGCTATGTCTGTGTGCGTGTCTCTGCGTCTTTTTGTTCTGTCAGCACAGCGTCTGGCACTTAGTAAGTGCTCAACAAATTCACCAGTTATTCATTCAACAACGGCTGAGAGCCTACTTGTTGTTACTGTTGTTAGTTCCATCAAATCCTTTCCAATTCATGGTGACCCCATGTGTGCAAAGTAGAACTGTGCTCTGTAGGGTATTTTTGGTTTTTGTTTTTAATTTTATTGTGATTTGGATGAAAGTTTACAGAGTAAATTCATCTTCCATACAGCAGTTCACATACACTTTGTCTCATGACATTAACTGCAATCTCCCACACTGCAACAGCTCTCCTCCCACTTCCTCCCCATAGTTACCTCTTCCCTGTGTCCTTCCCTCCCTTGCACTCCTGCCCCGAGCTGTCTCCCTGTGCATACACAGCCCTTCTATTCTCGCATGATTGATCTTTCCATGGAGTGCATCTACCTAATGCAAATGTTCAGCTCGTATGCCTGTCTTTTGTTTGGCTGGAAGCCATAGGAGTGGGTTCAATTCCAGACCAGAAGGGCAGATAGGGGACATAGTCTCAAGGGCTCCACTAAGCTCTATCAGACCAGCAAATCTGGTCTCCCTCTTTTTTTTTTTTTTTTATGATTTTGAGTTTTGTTCCACATTGTTCTCCCACTGTATCCAGGACTTCCTACATAGACCCCCCTTCGAGTGGCTGACAGTGGTAGCCTGGCACCATCTAGTTCTTCCGGTCTCATAGAGGTATAGGCTGAGGTATACCAGTCCCTTGGACTAATTGTTTCCATGTGTCTTTGGTTTTCTTCATTATTCCTTACTGTGAATGAGGAGAGACCCATTGTAGCATCTAGATGGCTGCTTACAAGCTTTTAAGATTCCAGTCATTACTCACCAAAGTAGGATGTGGAACAATGTTTTTGTGTCGTAAGTTATGCCAACGGAGCTTGATGTCCCCTGAGACCATGGTCCCAAGCCCACAGATCCAACTACTTGCTCCCTCTGGGTAGCTGGCTATGGCCAAGAAGTGACCACAACCTTGCCCCTTGTCAGCTCTACTATATACCTAGAAATTCTTACAGAACATACAAATATACTTGTAGAAACATTGTCTGCTGACCCTCCATAGGGTTTTTAATGGCTGGCTTTGGGGAAGCAGATTGCCAGGCCTGTCTTCCAAGGTGCCTTTTTTGCCAGTCTTTTGGCTGGTAGAGGAGTGCTTAATCATTTGTACCATGTAGGGACTCACAAGCATCTACTACAAGGTGGCAAAGACTGCAGCAGGCATGGGAAGGTCCAGGAAGAATTCCACCAGCACTGTAACTATGCTCCAGGAATTCCCAGGCTAGTAGGAGAGACAGAGACTGCTGGCTGTACCTACACAATTACAAGCAAAAGGGTCAAAAGAAACAGCCTGGACTACTGGTAAGAAGAAAACCAGAGGCAGCACACAGCCTCACAGACATCCACGGGGAAAGGGTTGGTGCCATATCTGAGAGGAAGAATCACAATGACAAACTGCCAGGGGTTCAATGTACAATCTCCTGGCCCCAAATTAAAGAATACATTTCACTCATGAAGAGGGAGTGTCTGCCGTCGGGAAGTATCATCTCCTCCTCTTCCCTTGCCCAGGCCAACCTCCGTCACTTCTCACCAGAATCACTGCAGCTGCCTCCTAACTGGTCTTCCTGCTTCCACTTCACCCTCAATCTATTTTCTACCCAGTAGCCAAAGCATCTTTTGTTGTTGTTAGTGGCCATTGAGTAGAGTCCAACTCATGGCGCCTCCATGTATGTAGAGTTGAACTGCTCCGTAGTTATCAAGGTTGTGGCCTTTTAGAAACAGAGCATCAGGCCTGTGGCTAGTAGTTGAGCGCTTAACCATTTGTGCCATCCAGGGACTCCTAAGTGATCTTTTAGAAACAGAAATTAGATCACATCATTTCTCTGCTCAACCTCCCAATGGCTTTCAGTAAAACCTTATAAGGCCCTCTCAGGGGACATCTAGGTCAATTGGCATAACATAGTTCATAAAGATAATGTTCTACATCCTAGTTTGGTGAGTAGCAACTAGGGTCTTAAAAGCCTGTGAGCTGCCAGCTAAGATACAACTATTGGTCTCCTCCCATCTGGAGCAAAGGAGAGTGAAGGAAATCAAAGACACAAGGAAACAGTTAGTCCACAAGACTAATGGTCCACATGCACCACAGCCTCCACTAGCCTAGACCAGAAGAACTAGATGGTGCCTGGCTAATACTACCTACCACTCTGACCAGGGACAAAATAGAAGATTCCAGTTGTTGTTGTTAGGTGCCATTGCATTGGTTCCAACTCAAAGTGACCACATGTACAACAAAATGAAACAACGCACCATCCTCACAATCCTTGCTATATTTGAATCCATTGTTACAGCCACTGTGTCAATCCATCTCACTGATGGTCTTCCTCCTTTTTGCTGACCTTCTATTTTACCAGGTACTATGTCCTTCTTCAAGGAGCTCTGGTGGCATAGTGGGTAAATCATTTGGTTGCTAACCAAAAAGTCATCAGTTCAAACATATCAGCCACCTGGCAGGAGGAAGATGAGGCAATCTACTTCCATAAACACTTTTTTTTTTTTTTTTTTTTTTTGTGATTTGGGTGAAAGTTTCAGAGCAAATTCACTTTCCATATAGCAGGTCACATACACTTTGTTTCATGACATAGACTACAATTTACCACAATGCAACAGCTCCCCTCCCACTTCCTTCCAATAGGTACCTCTTCCCTGTGTTCATCCCTCTATGTACTCCTGCCCCCTAAGCTGTCTCCCTGTGCATAAACAGCCTTCTTTTCTCCCATGATTGTTCTCTCCAAGGAGTATATCTACCTCAGGTAAATGTTCAAATCCTATGCCTGTCTTTTATTTGGCTGGAAGCCACAGGTGTGGGTTCAATTCCAGACCTGAAGGGCAGCTAGGGGCCATAGTCTCAGTGGTTCAACCAGGCTCTATAAGAACAGCAAACCTGGTCCACCCCCTTTTTTTTTCCAAATGATTTTGAGTTTTGTTCCACATTGTTCGCCCTCTCTATCCGGATCCCCCTCCGAGTGGCTGACAGTGGTAGCTAGGCACCATCTAGTTCTTCTGGTCTCATAGTCGTATAGGCTGCAGATCGTACGGTGTACCAGTTGCTTAGACTAATTGTTTCCATGAGTCTTTGGTTTTCTTCATTCTTCTTTGCAATGGACGAAGAGAGACCCATCGTTGCATCTAGATGGCCGCTTGCAAGCTTTTAAGGTCCCAGTCACTACTCGCCAAAGTAGGAGGCAGAACAACGTTTTGTGGAACAACATTTTGTGTAGTGTTATGCCAATTGAGCTTGATGTCCCCTGCAACTACAGTCCCGAGACCACAGGTTCAACCACTTGGTCCCTCTGGGTAGCTGGCTGTGACCAAAAAGTGACTACAACCTTGTCCCTTGTCAGCTCTTCTATACACCTGGGAATTCTTACAGAACATACAAATACACTTGTAGGAACATTGCTTGCCAATGCTATACATGGTCTTGGGTACACTCCCCACTGCACAGACATACCAAATAGTTCAGCTTGTCCACCCATCTATCTATCCACCTGTATACCCATGTTTGCCTTCACTGACAATGCAGTACTGTATGTGCAAAAGGGTTCATCTTTGTTGTCCGTACCTCCCATGTACCTCTCTCTGTCTTCCTCTTCCTCAATGCCACCATGTTGATCACTCACATTTGGTACATTGCCCTTCTCTTCACCCAAATCAATACTTTTCTCTACTTATCTAACAGTGTTCCCTCCTGTAGTAGTTTGGTTTGTGTGTCAGCTTGGCTGGGCCTGGCTGAGTGGCTGGGCAGCTGGTCATAGTTAATCCCCATGAGACTGGTAGTCAGCTCCATGGTGGGATATACCATGAGCAGCTAGGTAGCTGCCTTTGGGTATGTGGTCTGCTTCCTGTATATAAGGAGAAGATTTGAGAATGGTCTCTAGCCTATGGCATGCTTGGACCCTGCATGTAGCCATGTCTTGTTGAGCAGCCTGTTATGCTCTGCCAACCTTGGGACTTATAATGGACTTAAGTTAATGGCCTGCCGTGTTTGGTAACATCGGGACTGTGCCTTTTTACTTGTCCACCTTGGGGCTTCTAAGCCTCAGCAGCTGTCTGAGTGAAGAAAACACCTCTAGCACCAGTGGGCCAGGAGCAGGAGGCAGAGCTGGACCCAAGGTT
This sequence comes from Orycteropus afer afer, assembly GCF_000298275.1. Classification (NCBI taxonomy): domain Eukaryota; kingdom Metazoa; phylum Chordata; class Mammalia; order Tubulidentata; family Orycteropodidae; genus Orycteropus; species Orycteropus afer. Next base: position 11,135,328 of record NW_006921626.1, on the reverse strand, counting down.
GAGGGGCTTTCAACCCAGCCCCTAGAGCCTGGCACTTTGAACTTGGACTTAAAGCCTCCAAATTGTAAGAATAAACTCCTGTTTGTTAAGGCCATCCCATTTGTGGTGTATTCCTGTCAGAGTGGCACTAGGTAACCAGAACACTTCCCCTCCCCTCCCAATCTTGGTAACCAACAAAGAAAATGTCCTTCCATAGATAAACCTTCCCTTGACTTTTACAATAACAGACTATACAATATTTGTCCTTCTGTAATTGAGTTATTTCACTCAGCATAATGTCCTCCAAGTTCATGCATGTTCTGCGGTGTTTTGCAGATTCTACATTATTCTTTAGGATTGCATAGTATTCCATTGTGTGTATGTACCATAGTTTGGTTATCCATTTCTCAATTGATAGGCAGCTAGGTTGTTTCCATTTTTTGGCTATTGTAAATAGTGCTGCGATGAAAATGGGTGTGCATATGTCTGTTCTTGTCATGGCTCTCACTTCTTTAGGATATAGACCTAGTAATGGAATGGCTGGGTCAAATGGTATTTCTAATTCCAACTTTTGAAGGAATTGCCATACTGCTTTCCACAGTGGTTGTACCATTTTACAGTCCCACCAGCAATGTATGAGAGTCCCAATCTCTCCACAGCCTCACCAGCATTTGTTATTTTCTGTCTTGATGAACTTTGCTACTAGTGCTAGAGAAAGATGGTATCTCATTGTTGTTTTGATTTGCATCTCTCTGATGGCTAATGATTGTGAGCATTTCTTCACATGTTTGTTGGCCACCTGAATATCCTCCTTGGTGAGGTGTCTATTCATGTCTTCAACCCATTTTTAATTGGATTATTTGTCTTTTTGTTATTATGGTGTTGGAGTTTTCTATAATTCTAGAGATAAGTCCCTTCTTAGATATGTCATTGCCAAATATTTTTTCCCAATCTGTAGGTTCTCTTTGGACTATTTTGGAGAAGTCTTTGGAAGGACATAAAAATTTAATTTTTAGAAGGTCCCATTCATCGAGTTTCTTTTCTGCTGTTTGTGCATTTTGAGTTATGCTTGATAGTCTATTTATGCCATATATTGCTGTTGTTGTTGTTGTTGTTTTGTGCTGTTGAGTCGGACCTGACTCATAGTAACTCCTCCTTAGGTTTCTGAGGCAGTATCACTACGTAAGTAGATTGCCCCATCTTCCTTCTGAGGAGTGGGTGGTGAGTTTGAACTGCCAGCCTTCTGGTTAGCAGTCAAGTGCCTTAGCCCCTATGCTAGCAGAGCTCCTATGTTGTTGTTCTTGTTAGGTGCCATCGAATCGTTTCTGACTCATAGCAACCCCATGCACAGCAGAATGAAACACCGCCCAATCCCGCACCAGCACCATGATCCTTGCTATACTTGAGCCCACTGTCGCAGCCACTGTGTCAATCCATCTCGTCGAAGGCCTTCCCCTCCTTCGTCAACCCTCCACCTTACCAAGCATGACATCCTTCTCCAAGGAATGGTCCCCTCTGACAACACGACCAAAGTAGGTGAGATAAAGTCTGGTCATCCTCGCTTCCAAGGAGCATCTCAGCTGCACTTCCTCCACAACAGATCCATTAGTTCTTTTGGCAGGCCATGGTACTTTCAGCATTCTTGGCCAGCATCACAACTCAAAAGCATCAACTCTTCTTCGGTCTTCCTTATCCATTGT
>NW_006921626.1:11126074-11126687 GCF_000298275.1 Orycteropus afer afer | reverse complement strand
CATTAACATTCAGTGTAATTATCAACAAGTATGAATTGGTTGCTGTCATTTTGTTATGTGTTTTTTCATGGTGTCCCTGGTTTCTTTGTTCCATACTATTTTTCTGTGCTGAGCTCATTATGTTTCTGAATCATGTTATCATTTCCTTTGTTGCTGTTGTTTTACTATTTGCTGAATATTTGTTCTTGCCCTGTTTTGTATTGTAATGTGAAGGTTTATCAATTTTCTTTGAGATTATTCTGTGATTTATAATTCTCTCCCCTAGTTTAGAATAGTCCATTCTATCTTGCAACTCTCTTGACTTTCTTACCATTTAGAAGTTCTGTAACTATACAGTATTTTCCCTCTTTTTGGTTTGTAGTTGTCCTCATGTGCCAACTGACGTCTCTGGTTCCCTCTTTACAATCTTGTAAGCTTATTTTACTTTGGACAACCAGCTGTGGTTTCTGGGTTATGTCATCTCGTGTACTAATGGTTGGTTGTTTTTTGCAATTTTTGGGTCTCTGTTACAAGTATCTCTTGTAAGGTTGGTCTTGTTGTAACCAAATCTCTTAGTTTCTGCTTATCTGGAAATCTCCTAATTTCACCATCATATTTGAGGGACAATTTTGCC